>NC_084551.2:64057500-64195000 GCF_033978685.3 Nerophis lumbriciformis | reverse complement strand
CCAGGTTAAATGATGTGGCAGGCCAATTTAAATGATGTGGCAGGCAACTTTAAATGATGTGAAAGGCTACTTTAAATGATGTGGCAGGCCACAATAAATTATGTGGCAGTCCACTTTAAATTATGTGGCAGTCCACTTTAAATGATGTGGCAGTCCACTTTAAATGATGTGGCAGGCCAAAATAAATTATGTGGCAGGCCAAAATAAATTATGTGGCAGTCCACTTCAAATGATGTGGCAGGCTACAATAATTAAGGTGACAGGCCAAAATAAATGTTGTGGCATGCCACTTTAAATGATGTGGCAGGTCACAATAAATGATGTGGCAGGTCACGATAAATGATGTGGCAGGCCATTTTAAATGAAGTGGCAGGCCACTATAAATGATGTAGCAGGCCAAATTAAGTGACGTGTCAGGCCAAAATAAATGAAGTGGCAGGCCACAATAAATGATGTGACAGGTCACTTTAAATGATGTGGCAGTCCACTTTAAATGAAGTGGCAGTCCACTTTAAATGATGTGGCAGGCAACATTAAACGAAGTGGCAGGCTACTTTAAATGATGTGGCAGGCCACAATTAATTATGTGGCAGGCCACAATAAATTATGTGGCAGTCCACTTTAAATGATGTGGCAGGCCAAATTAAATTATGTGGCAGGCTACTTTAAATGATGTGGCAGGCCACGATAAATTATGTGGCAGTCCACTTTAAATGTTGTGGCAGGCTACAATAATTAATGTGGCAGGCCAAAATAAATGTTGTGGCATGCCAATTTAAATGATGTGGCAGGTCACAATAAATGATTTGGCAGGTCACGATAAATGATGTGGCAGGCCAAATTAAATGAAGTGGCAGGCCACTATAAATGATGTAGCAGGCCAAATTAAGTGACGTGTCAGGCCACTTTAAATGATGTGGCAGGCCACTTTGAATGATGTGGCAGGCTACTTTAAATGATGTGGCAGGCTACTTTAAATGATGTGGCAGGCCAGGTTAAATTATGTGGCAGGCCAAAATAAATTATGTGGCAGTCCACTTTAAATGATGTGGTAGGCCACAATAAATTATGTGGCAGGCCACTTTAAATTATGTGGCAGGCAACTTTAAATGATGTGGCAGGTTACTTTAAATGATGTGGCAGGCTACTTTAAATGATGTGGCAGGCCACTATAAATTATGTGGCAGGCCACAATAAATTATGTGGCAGTCCACTTTAAATGAAGTGGCAAGCTACAATAATTAAGGTGGCAGGCCAAAATAAATATCGTGGCATGCCACTTTAAATGATGTGGCAGGTCACGATAAATGTTGTGGCAGGTCACGATAAATGATGTGGCAGGCCATTTTAAATGAAGTGTCAGGCCACAATAAATGATGTAGCAGGCCAAATTAAGTGACGTGTCAGGCCACGATAAATTATGTGGCAGTCCACGTTAAATGATGTGGTAGGCCACAATAAATTATGTGGCAGTCCACTTTAAATGAAGTGGCAGGCTACAATAATTAAGGTGGCAGGCCAAAATAAATGTTGTGGCATGCCACTTTAAATGATGTGGCAGGTCACGATAAATTATGTGGCAGGTCACAGTAAATGATGTGGCAGGCCATTTTAAATGAAGTGGCAGGCCAAAATAAATGATGTAGCAGGCCAAATTAAGTGACGTTTCAGGCCACAATAAATGAAGTGGCAGGCCACAATAAATGATGTGGCAGGCCACTTTAAATGAAGTGGCAGGCCAAAATAAATGATGTTTATTTAGGAGTTAGAATGCATAAAAAGATATGTGCTTGTCTAAGGACTGTGAATGATAGGCAAAATAACAAATAAAAAGTGCAGTTCTCCTTTAGTGTACACATTAAAAGTGCAATTTCATTGTTGATGTGCTAACGGTGGCCTGTAGGCCACACAGTCTGGAGCTCCGGGGTGGTGGTTCCTCTCTTTAAGAAGGGGAACCGGAGGGTGTGTTCTAACTATCGTGGGATCACACTCCTCAGCCTTCCCGGTAAGGTCTATTCAGGTGTACTGGAGAGGAGGCTACGCCGGATAGTCGAACCTCGGATTCAGGAGGAACAGTGTGGTTTTCGTCCTGGTCGTGGAACTGTGGACCAGCTCTATACTCTCGGCAGGGTCCTTGAGGGTGCATGGGAGTTTGCCCAACCAGTCTACATGTGTTTTGTGGACTTGGAGAAGGCATTCGACCGTGTCCCTCGGGAAGTCCTGCGGGGAGTGCTCAGAGAGTATGGGGTATCGGACTGTCTGATTTTGGCGCTCCGCTCCCTGTATGATCAGTGCCAGAGCTTGGTCCGCATTGCCGGCAGTAAGTCGGACACGTTTCCAGTGAGGGTTGGACTCCGCCAAGGCTGCCCTTTGTCACCGATTCTGTTCATAACTTTTATGGACAGAATTTCTAGGCGCAGTCAAGGCGTTGAGGGGATCTGGTTTGGTGGCTGCAGGATTAGGTCTCTGCTTTTTGCAGATGATGTGGTTCTGATGGCTTCATCTGGCCAGGATCTTCAGCTCTCGCTGGATCGGTTCGCAGCCGAGTGTGAAGCGACTGGGATGAGAATCAGCACCTCCAAGTCCGAGTCCATGGTTCTCGCCCGGAAAAGGGTGGAGTGCCATCTCCGGGTTGGGGAGGAGACCCTGCCCCAAGTGGAGGAGTTCAAGTACCTCGGAGTCTTGTTCACGAGTGAGGGAAGAGTGGATCGTGAGATCGACAGGCGGATCGGTGCGGCGTCTTCAGTAATGCGGACGCTGTATCGATCCGTTGTGGTGAAGAAGGAGCTGAGCCGGAAGGCAAAGCTCTCAATTTACCGGTCGATCTACGTTCCCATCCTCACCTATGGTCATGAGCTTTGGGTTATGACCGAAAGGACAAGATCACGGGTACAAGCGGCCGAAATGAGTTTCCTCCTCCGGGTGGCAGGGCTCTCCCTTAGAGATAGGGTGAGAAGCTCTGTCATCCGGGGGGAGCTCAAAGTAAACCCGCTGCTCCTCCACATCGAGAGGAGCCAGATGAGGTGGTTCGGGCATCTGGTCAGGATGCCACCCGATCGCCTCCCTCGGGAGGTGTTTAGGGCACGTCCGACCGGTAGGAGGCCACGAGGAAGACCCAGGACACGTTGGGAAGACTATGTCTCCCGGCTGGCCTGGGAACGCCTCGGGATCCCCCGGGAGGAGCTGGACGAAGTGGCTGGGGAGAGGGAAGTCTGGGCTTCCCTGCTTAGGCTGCTGCCCCCGCGACCCGACCTCGGATAAGCGGAAGAAGATGGATGGATGGATGGATGGAATCGAACAAATGAATCGATTCTTTAATAATCAATTATAAGGAACATACAATTCGGTTTTTAGCGGACAGTCTCGGGAGTAAAACCTTGCACAAACAATCTCTCTAAATCCTTGACGTAAAACCACAACAACACCATCACTGTTTAGTTCTCCAAAAATATAGACTGTTAAATGTTGCTAACATTCAAAGATTAAAACATCAATACAAATGGCCCATGGAATCCTACATAACGCTGCACCAGCGCCACTTAAGCACTTTGTCCATCTGCTGTGACAACTAGAAACACAGGGGCCTCCACCAGGGGGCGGTGTAGCGTACCCAGATGTAAAACCTCTTTTTGCACAATCAGCCTTTTTCATATAAAAGCCATAAAGGAATGGAACCACTTCACAACAAACTTGAAAAGTCTAACAGATGACTCTTCATTCACAATTGAAGTTAAAAAGTGGCTTTGGAGCGATCAAAGCTGCTCACACGGTCACTGAGGTGAGTTGTAAAGGAGGGGTGGTTGTATTGTATAAGTATGTGTCAATGAAAGGGCATTTCACCACTTTGCTTATTTTGATTACATGCTATAGTACAATTTTATTGTTATAATTGTATTGCATGTTTTTGTATATCTTCAATTTAGGTAACCGGGGACTGCAGATGGAAAGTAGCTATTTAGCTATAATCTGTTGCAGAACATATGTGTCTTTCTGTGCATTGTCCCTTCAAATAAAGACTCAACTAAACTAAGAAAGAAAAGCAAGGTACTATTTCTCTCAAGTTCTCTCGCATGCTCCAGATTAGGGATGTCCCGATCCGATATTTGGATCGGATCGGCTGCCGATATTTGCCAAAAATTGCGTATCGGCAAGGCATGGGAAAATGCCGATCCAGATCCGGTTTAAAAAAAAACTCCGGTCCGTGTTTTCCAACGCACCATTTAAATAATACATTCCACTTTTCTGCTGCTCCGTAATTTCCGTTCCGCATTTTCCAGCACACCTTCAACACATCCACAATCCTCACGCAGTTGCTTTTAGCTGCTGGCATTACACGACAGGCTCTTCTCACTCTTTCCTGTGTCTCCCTCTCACAGACAGCGAGCGCACCTTCTTACACACGTCACATACTTTCACGTCATACGTCACATACGTATACGTCCTCTCCCAGCAGAGAGCGAGGTAGCGGCATGGCTAACGTTAGCTGTGATGCTAGCGCAGCCGCTAAGGTGCGCGCCTGCTCAAGCGTCCTCTGCGCACGGCAAATCTATGCCACGCACAAAATCAAATAAAAAAAATAAGCGCATAACAATTTTCGACACACGGACACGGCAGAGAAAACAGTTTTCGTCATCATTGTTCAAATATTGTGACGTCTGTCGAGACGCTTATCTCCATTCGGTGCCACACGTCCACACCATCAAAATGGCAAAAATGTCCACATCAACACCGTATGAAAAAATTTGTGATTTTTTTTTAGCTGTGATTTCCTTCTCTGCATGAAAGTTTAAAAGTAGCATATATTAATGCAGTATGAAGAAGAATGTTTTAATGTAGACATGCAAGCCTTGAAAGAACATTTTGAAAATCAAGACTACATTTCCTGCAAATGGGTGCATTTCTACCCTATATTTTAACTTTAGATTTATTCTCATATCAAACTCTTTTGGCTGTCTTTTTGACACTTACATCCGGCGCCCCCCTCCACACCCTGGATTATAAATAATGTAAATAATTCAATGTGATTATCTTGTGTGATGACTGTATTATGATGATAGTATATATCTGATAGTATATATCTGCATCATGAATCAATTTAAGTGGACCCCGTCTTAAACAAGTTGAAAAACTTATTGGGGTGTTACCATTTAGTGGTCAATTGTACGGAATATGTACTTCACTGTGCAACCTACTAATAAAAGTCTCAATCAATCAATCAAAACACATAGAATCATCATACTGCTGTGATTATATGCATCGAGTGTTCATTCAAGGCTAAGGCAAAATATCGAGATATATATCGTGTATCGCAATATGGCCTTAAAATATCGCAATATTAAAAAAAGGCCCTATCGCCCAGCCCTAGTTTCAATGATGCCATTTCTGTTTGTCATGTATAATTTTGTCTATTTTGTGTTTATCCTTGAATAAACAGGTCAGTTTCTTGTTACCAACCATTGTGTATTATTCAAACTCCCCTAATTCAGCTGGCTAGTTGTTATCAAGAGTACTAAAACCCTTTTCAACATGATTCTGACAACTAAGTAGGCTAAATAACTTTAAACTTTAATACATGCTCGGATAGGCCAGTATCGGTCAGTATCGGTATCGGATCGGAAATGCAAAAACAATATCGGTATCGGATCGGAAGTGCAAAAACCTGGATCGGGACATCCCTACTCCAGATATTTGTTGACTGCCAGGAAGAGCCCGGTTTTTGTTGTGGACTTCCTCGTAAAAGAACCGCTGCAGACCACCAAGCGAGGTTGAAGGGCTCGGTGATGACCTCCCGCTGTCAAGGTGCGAAATAAACCATCTCCCGTCTGCAACTCTCTCAAGGTAAGACGTCTTCAAACTCGTTTGGTACTTTTGGAAATGTATCACTCCTATAAAGTGTCCTTCTCTGGGGAGCATCAGCTCCTTTTTTTTTTTTTTAAAGCATGCATGCTTTCAATTTATGAGCTGCCATTTTGACCTAGTAAACGACCCCGCACCTTAAGCACATTCCGATGGCGCCAAGAAATTTATTTGGCGGATAAATCATTGCTTATGAAATGCTGATGGTGGAAGTGCAAGGTCAGAGGGGGGAGCGGGAGACCACAGAAGTGTTTTTTTGCGCCAGGGTAACCAGTTCTACAACTGGTCTGGCAGTGCAATGACTTTGTGCTCCGAGGACAAGATGCAGACACATGCTCTGATCGACCGCCAACACACGGGAATCAAACCTCATCTCATTCTTCATGGGTGGCGGCCTGAGAGGGGATCGCCAAGCGGGGGATGCTAATTTGACTTGTCTGACCAATCGGCCAATAGGGCGGCTTATCCGTGACCCTTTGAGTTTTCCAGTTGGCTGATCATGGCGAGAACCTTCACTTGACCCCTTTTGGCCTTCTATGCTAATGCTCTGAGGTAGGGTGGGCCGTGGTCACTGGGGAAACCCTTTCAGTGGCCAGTGGTCGCATGTCAATACTGGAATGGCAATGGACCTCCCCCGAGGACATTATGTCTTCATTTCGATATTAAAATTCATGAGCTAATTACTGATAAACGAAGGGAGACAATGTTAACAAACAGCTCTGCAAAGGCAGCTGGGAAGATGTTTGGGTGTACAGTCGTCGCCTGCTTTCATATTCCAGACTTTTCCAGCCGGCGATGGTTAATGACGCCCGTAGTAGGAACGCACAATCGCCATTCTCATTCATCAAAACTATTTTTTTTACAAAAACTTTTTCCTCGGACCCGTTTCCAGTGAGGGTTGGACTCCGCCAGGGCTGCCCTTTGTCACCGATTCTGTTCATAACCTTTATGGACAGAATTTCTAGGCGCAGTCAAGGCGTTGAGGGGATCTGGTTTGGTGGCTGCAGGATTAGGTCTCTGCTTTTTGCAGATGATGTGGTCCTGATGGCTTCATCTGGCCAAGATCTTCAGCTCTCACTGGATCGGTTCGCAGCCTAGTGTGAAGCGACTGGGATGGGAATCAGCACCTCCAAATCCGAGTCCATGGTTCTCGCCCGGAAAAGGGTGGAGTGCCATCTCCGGGTTGGGGAGGAGATCTTGCCCCAAGTGGAGGAGTTCAAGTACCTCGGAGTCTTGTTCACGAGTGAGGGAAGAGTGGATCGTGAGATCGACAGGCGGATCGGTGCGGCGTCTTCAGTAATGCGGACGCTGGAACGATCCGTTGTGGTGAAGAAGGAGCTGAGCCAGAAGGCAAAGCTCTCGATTTACTGGTCGATCCACGTTCCCATCCTCACCTATGGTCATGAGCTTTGGGTCATGACCGAAAGGACAAGATCACGGGTACAAGCGGCCGAAATGAGTTTCCTCCGCCGGGTGGCGGGGCTCTCCCTTAGAGATAGGGTGAGAAGCTCTGCCATCCGCGGGGAGCTCAAAGTAAAGCCGCTGCTCCTCCACATCGAGAGGAGCCAGATGAGGTGGTTTGGGCATCTGGTCAGGATGCCACCCGATCGCCTCCCTCGGGAGGTGTTTAGGGCACGTCCGACCGGTAGGAGGCCACGGGGAAGACCCAGGACACGTTGGGAAGACTATGTCTCCCGGCTGGCCTGGGAACGCCTCGGGATCCCCCGGGAAGAGCTGGACGAAGTGGCTGGGGAGAGGGAAGTCTGGGCTTCCCTGCTTAGGCTGCTGCCCCCGCGACCCCACCTCGGATAAGCGGAAGAAGATGGATGGATGGATGGATGGACCCCGACTTAAACAAGTTGAAAAGCTTATTGGGTTGTTACCATTTAGTGGTCAATTGTACGGAATATGTACTTCACTGTGTAATCTACTAATAAAAGCTTCAATCAGTCAATGGAGATATTATGAAACGTTTCCAAAAGCGGCTCACAGATTTAAATCCTCAGAAGAGGGCAAACTAAGAGCAACAACCACCCACCACGCCATTTCTCCTCAATAAATTGGTTAAAAATGTATTTTTATTATAATCCAGCTAACAGACAAAGCGACACTGAAAGTAGAAAACCTCTTTAGTGGATAATGACTCTGGTCTTTTAGAACAGCGGGGTTGTGTGTGTGTGTGTGTGTGTGTGTGTGTGTGTGGTTTTTTTCTGTTTATAGTCATAAATTGCATTAGCGTGGCTCATTTATCTCTTTTTAAAAGCTTTTTGTGCAACGACGGGGGCGAGGGCTATTCTGGTGGCAACAACAGTCCTGACATGTAGAACTCGTGTTGTTTCTTTACTTTGTGCGACTACAGCGCAGTTGCAGACTCCGCTGAAGACGTTGGATGGGATCGATACATTATTTGACAAATCTCCAAGCTCGCATTTCATTCATTTGCAATGTTGCCTGCCTTGCAAACAAGGACTCGCACACGCTGCCGAGCTAAGCACAAAAACATGTTACACAGCATGTGCATATAAATCAATAGCTGGAATGTTCTGTAAACACTCAAACCTCCATTCATGTAGAATAAAAATCCAAGAACAAACATCATATTTTCTAAAATGCTAGTTGACTTGTGTTTTTAAACACAATTCCAATAGACAAACATCATTCATCTGAAAGTCAGCCCGTGCTGCTTTGCCAAGTGTACGTTGGTACGCCTCACCTGTTGACACCTTAAGAGCTGGCGCTGGACATTGACTTGACATCTTGGGCTTTTAGCTCAATGCATAGCACGCTCGACTCTCATTCTGCAGACCCAAGTTTGAGCCCTGGGCTGCTGGACCAGGTTGAATAGACCTTTATTAAATGTACATGTAATGTAACATTTTAACTAAAGGTGTTCTGATCCGATGTTGGTATCTAATACCTGTCCGATATCAGCGGATTACATCGGCTTGCATTTAATCTCTCAGATAAAACCAGACCAACATGTGCAACGTAGCCAGTTGGAATGGAGTGGAACTTTTTATGTCATTGCACTTAAAAAGTACAACAAAATGACATTTCCGATACAAACCCGTCCAAGAAGAGACACACAGTTACAGGGTAGACAGAACGGGAAGACTGAACCATACGAGAGGTCCCGGTTTTAAATCCCGGACGAGCCCCCAAATTGTTGCACGCGACTAGTCTTTTTCTCAGGGAATAAAACACACTGGTCAATCCCAAGTTCCTTTGGACGACATTCAGTGGGGCAAAAAAGTATTTAGTCAGCCACCGATTGTGCAAGTTCTCCCACTTAAAAGGATGACAAAGGTCTGTAATTTTCATCATAGGTACACTTCAACTGTGAGAGACAGAATGTGAAAAAAAAATCCAGGAATTCACATTGTAGGATTTTTAAAGAATTTATTTGTAAATTATGGTGGAAAATAAGTATTTGGTCAGTAACAAAAATTCAACTCAATACTTTGTAATATAACCTTTGTTGGCAATAACAGAGGTCAAAAGATTACTATAGGTCTTTACCAGGTTTGCACACACAGTAGCTGGTATTTTGGCCCATTCCTCCATGCAGATCTTCTCGAGAGCAGTGATGTTTTGGGGCTGTCGCCGAGCAACACGGACGTTCAACTCCCTCCACAGATTTTCTATGGGGTTGAGGTCTGGAGACTGGCTAGGCCACTCCAGGACTTTCAAATGCTTCTTACGGAGCCACTCCTTCGTTGCCCGGGCGGTGTGTTTGGGATCATTGTCATGCTGGAAGACCCAGCCACGTTTCATCTTCAAAGCTCTCACTGATGGAAGGAGGTTTTGGCTCAAAATCTCTCGATACATGGCCCCATTCATTCTTTCCTTAACACGGATCAGTCGGCCTGTCCCCTTAGCAGAAAAACAGCCCCAAAGCATGATGTTTCCACCCCCATGCTTCACAGTAGGTATGGTGTTCTTGGGATGCAACTCAGTATTCTTCTTCCTCCAAACACGACGAGTTGAGTTTATACCAAAAAGTTCTATTTTGGTTTCATCTGACCACATGACATTCTCCCGATCCTCTGCTGTATCATCCATGTGCTCTCTGGCAAACTTCAGACGGGCCTGGACATGCACTGGCTTAAGCAGGGGGACACGTCTGGCACTGCAGGATTTGATTCCCTGTCGGCGTAGTGTGTTACTGATGGTAACCTTTGTTACTTTGGTCCCAGCTCTTTGGTCCCAGCTCTCTGCTGGTCATTCACCAGGTACCCCCGTGTGGTTCTGGGATTTTTGCTCACTGTTCTCATGATCATTTTGACCCCACGGGATGAGATCTTGCGTGGAGCCCCAGATCGAGGGAGATTATCAGTGGTCTTGTATGTCTTCCATTTTCTGATAATTGCTCCCACAGTTGATTTTTTCACACCAAGCTGCTTGCCTATTGTAGATTCACTCTTCACAGTCTGGTGCAGGTCTACAATTCTTTTCCTGGTGTCCTTCGACAGCTCTTTGGTTTTGGCCATAGTGGAGTTTGGAGTCTGACTGTTTGAGGCTGTGGACAGGTGTATTTTATACAGATAACAAGTTCAAACAGGTGCCATTAATACAGGTAACGAGTGGAGGACAGAAGAGCTTCTTAAAGAAGAAGTTACAGGTCTGTGAGAGCCAGAGATCTTCCTTGTTTGAAGTGACCAAATACTTATTTTCCACCATAATTTACAAATAAATTCTTTAAAATTCCTACAATGTGAATTCCTGGATTTTTTTTCACATTCTGTCTCTCACAGTTGAAGTGTACCTATGATGAAAATTACAGACCTCTGTCTTCATTTTAAGTGGGAGAACTTGCACAATCGGTGGCTGACTAAATACTTTTTTGCCCCACTGTATATGTTGAGTAAAAAGGACCCCAGAGACAGAATGGTACTTGGCCCAGTTTTACTCAAACTTTAGGAGACCAGCCCTTACAATGCAACAGTAGCATCAGCAAGCGACGTCTAAATCCAAACAAAAAAAGTCAGTTTATGTCGAGCGAAAACAGCTCCTCCCGCCCAGAAAGAAATGCGGCTGCTACTTCAAAAACAGATAAGGAGCTGGCCAAAACAACTCTGTGAGCTGACAAACAGGAGCCCTCAAGACAAAACAAAGAGTTTACTAGCGGACATTAGATAAAAGCAAAGAGGTCACGAGAAGACACACTACATGGGAAAATACTAGCTGATTTAAACATGACTATGGATTAAGAAAGAACACTTAAAAATATCTCATTCTCACAGTCAGCGCCTGTAGAAAAAGGTAGTAAAAAGGTCAAACGTGGGTAGGAGAGGAGGAAAAAAAAGCAACACCATCAACAGTCATGCCAGGGGGTGTCCAAAGTGTGGCCCCAAGGGCCATTTGCAGCCCACAGCTTGTTTTTTATTGGCCAAAGACTAAATAAACACATTACGAAATTGAACGCTACACAAATAAAGTAGAATATTGCGTGTGGATGCTCAAATACGCAAGTTGAACTTAAATGCTAACGTTAACATGCTAACAGACTGTGTCAAGTACCAAGTTATTGTCATGACTTGGACTATGGAGTTTTTGTTTTCCAGAGATGCAAGAGAATTTGTATCGGACATGGCTTGAAGGTGGGTACATGATTTATTTATCCAAAAAAAAAAGAATAAACGAAAAGCGCGCACTTTGGCGGAGGTAAAAAAAACTTGGCGAATGAAAACAAAACTTGCACAAAGGCAGAAACTGAACACGAAATAAAAACACTTACTGTGGCATGGGATCGTGAACAGGGCTTGAAACGAGGGGATAGCAGGTTTAGAAAAGATATGACTCCAGGACGAACAACAGAAAATGAAAAGCTTAAATAACACAGACATGATTAACGAAAACAGGTGCGCGACTCAAAACGTGAAACAGGTGCGTGACGTGACAGGTGAAAACTAATGGTTGCTATGGTGACAAAAAAGAGTGCACAATGAGTCCAAACGTGGAACAGGTGAAACTAATGGGGTAATCATGGAAACAAGACAAGGGAGTGAAAAGACAGAAACTAAAGAGTCCTATAACTAAACAAAACATGACTTAAAACAAAACATGATTACACAGACATGACTTCTGAAGCATATGCACGCAGATTTAGCTAAAAACATTTGCGTACTAATAGTTAGCACGTGTCAAGTACAAAGTTATATGACTCTGAGGCGTTTGGCTGCAAAACTGGCAAAAATGTATGTGATGTTAGCATGCTTACAGTTAGCATGTGTCAAGTACCAAGTTATATGAGTTCCAGGCATTTGGTGGCAATATTGGCTAAAAACGCTAGCATGCTAACAATAGTAATGCTGCGTGCAGCTGAGCCAATCACTGGCAAGATGCTGGTTCTGGTCTAGTCTAGAGATCAATACTACTGTAGTATTGATAGTTTTAAAGTTAAAGTAGCAATGATTGTCACACACTAGAGATGCGCGGTTTGCGGGCACAACCGCCGAGTCCGCGGATTATCCGCGGATCGGGCGGATGAAATTTAAAAAAATTAGATTTTATCCGGGGGTCGGGTCGGGTCGGGTCGGGTCGGGTCGGGTCGGGTCGGGTCGGGCGGTTGAAATAAAAAAAAATTAGATTTTAAATAGATTCAGGCGGGTGGCAGTTAAACCAATTCGGATATATATATACATAGTTAAATGTTGTTACCCACATACGAAAAACGAGCAGGCACCTGCAGCATATGCCACAACAGAAGAAAAAAAAAAAAAGAGATGCACACTTTTACGGAGCGGAGAAGGCCCCCGACGCCTCGCCGGGGTCCGGGACCGAGGCCCCTTCCCCCGAGAGGGCCCCACCAGGAGCCGTAGCTGAGGCGATCCGCGAGAAGGGCCCGACGCACGTCCAGGGTCACCACCGCGCCCACCGCACCGACACCCCGCCTCGTCCGCCTTCGCCGCGGCCGGCGTCACGCGCAGCAGGTAAGCAGCTTACCTGCCCGCCACCCCCGTGGCCGGGGGCTCGTAACAGGGGTCACTCCGCGCGCTTCGCCCGCGCAGCTTAGCTACCCGCCACCCCTGTTGCCGGGGGCGCGTAACAGGGGTCACTCCGCGCGCAGTGCGCTCACGAAAGGGGTGGGGCTCACCCTGGTTGATATAGACAGCAGGACGGTGGCCATGGACGTTGGAACCCGCTAAGGAGTGTGTAACAACCCACCTGCCGAATCAACTAGCCCTGAAAATGGATGGCGCTGGAGCGTTGGGCCCATACCCGGCCGTCGCCGGCAGCGAGACGTGCTTGGAGGTGCGCTCAGCGCGGCTCCCATATTATTGCGCACTGGTGTGCGTCTGGGTCGTGACAGCGTGGCACGTGAATGTCTGTGCTGCATTGGATCAGTCTCCTTTCTTTAACAGGCAAAAGCTTTATAACCTCACTAATGCCTTGCATCGTCTATATTAGATATATAACAACGGGCGGGTGCGGGCGGATGGCGGGCGGGTGCGGTTCTGATCAAATGTTACATCGGGCGGATGGCGGATGGTTGACGACTTTCTGATGCGGTTGCGGATTAAATAATTGCCTATCCGCGCATCTCTATCACACACACACTAGGTGTGGTGAAATGTGTCCTCTGCATTTGACCCATCACCCTTGATCACCCCCTGGGAGGTGAGGGCAGCAGTGGGCAGCAGCGGTGGCCGCGCCCGGGAATCATTTTTGGTGATTTAACCCCCAATTCCAAGCCTTGATGCTGAGTGCCAAGCAGGGAGGTAATGGCTCCTATTTTTATAGTCTTTGGTTGACTCGGCCGGGGTTTGAACTCACGACCTCAACACTCTAACCACTAGGCCACTGAGTAGCATACCTGCCAACTTTTGAAATCAGAAAAACCTAGTAGCCATTGTCCAGGGGCCGCAGGCCCCGGTAGGTCCAGGACAAAGTCCTGGTGGGGGGTTCAGGCTTCGCCCCCCGACGCAAAATGATTATTAGCATTCAGACAGGTTAAAATGTTGCTAAAACCATCACTTTTCTATCAGTCACAGTGACTTTTCAAAACAAAAATATTACAGCAAAAATCATATGGGTTGATTGACATGTTTATTCTGTAAACTAACTTCAATAGTTTGAAATTATTTTGACAGTTAATGCCAGTTATCCTGTCAACCTTTCACAAGACTTCAATTTGTTAATTGAAAGTATAAACACTTTTTACAGTAAACAAATGGTAACACAGTACTAAACAATTCCATTAAAAAAAAAAATTGGTGTCATTATTAACTTTCTGTCCAAGCTTGTATAATCTACTGCCTTGTTCAATTGTAAAAAATATTCTGTGCCTAAAATTCACATTTCTATCACAATTATCATACTGTAAACATGGTAAGCTAACTTCATTCAAATTAATAGTCCTGTCAATAGCATGGAATTACAATTCAAATGTAGTTTTTTTGCAAGCCTTTCAAAAGAATTCAAAATATGAAAAATTAATGAAAATTAATTTAAGCCAACAGACACTTGAAAAGTGGCACATCACATCTCTAATGTAATCATTTGAACTTTTCAACAGAAATAGCACTGCAAAAATATTAAGGACATACTTCTGTATTTTGGTAGTTATGCTGTCAACATTTAACACGATTTCTTCAACTTGGACTTGAAAGCATAAATAGTATAAACACTTTTAACAGTATAACAGTACTAAACAATTCCAATAGATAACATTGGTGTCATTACCTTTTTGTGGCTAAAATCCAAATTTAGCAACGGCATTAGACTTGTGTTTTTTTGTCCCAACGTGGTCTTTTACATCGCTAATTCCTCCGTGTCCGATCGAAAAATCTTGTCTGCACAAGGTGCAATTCGCGTAGTTTTCACCCTTTTTGGAACGGATAATTATTCCCGGATAGGCTTTTGAATATTCTTCACGGAATGACTGCAGTTTTCTTTTCGGTTTAAGACTCGTTTGCGATTTTTCTCCGGCTGATTCCATGATCGTTCGCTCGTTTGGAAACAATGGGCAACAGGTGCCTCGTGCTTGGCAGCGGTGCTATAAATAGCCTCGCGCACGGCATTCGGAATGGCTCGATAGGAAGTTACGGGAAGCAGTGTCGATTGTCATTGTTGTTACGCGATTTCGTGAATAAAACTTAAAAAAAAATAAAATAAATTTAATTAATGAAAAAACGTATTTTTTATCACTGCAACCGTAACCCGGAATAGGTTGATGAAAACCGTACTAATTACGGGAAAACCGGAGTAGTTGGCAGGTATGGAGTAGGTTTATGCCTGAAAGTGCTTAATTTAGTACACATTTACGTAGAATATGCTTTGTAACTAAGTCAGGATGTGGACGTTGTGTTTAGAAGATTCCATCCATCCATCTTCTTCCGTTTATCCGAGGTCGGGTCGCGGGGGCAGCAGCTTAAGCAGGGAAGCCCAGACTTCCCTCTCCCCAGCCACTTCGTCCAGCTCCTCCCGGGGGATCCCGAGGCGTTCCCAGGCCAGCCGGGAGAGATAGTCTTCCCAGCGTGTCCTGGGTCTTCCCCGTGGCCTCCTACCGGTCGGACGTGCCCGAAACACCTTCCTAGGGAGGCGTTCGGGTGGCATCCTGACCAGATGCCCGAACCACCTCATCTGGCTCCTCTCGATGTGGAGGAGCAGCGGCTTTACTTTGAGCTCCCCCCGGATGACAGAGCTTCTCACCCTATCTCTAAGGGAGAGCCCCGCCACTCGGCGGAGGAAACTCATTTCGGCCGCTTGTACCCGTGATCTTGTCCTTTCGGTCATGACCCAAAGCTCATGACCATAGGTGAGGATGGGAACGTAGATCGACCGGGAAATCGAGAGCTTTGCCTTCCGGCTCAGCTCCTTCTTCACTACAACGGATCGATACAGTGTCCGCATTACTGAAGACGACGCACTGATCCGCCTGTCGATCTCACGATCCACTCTTCCCCCACTCGTGAACAAGACTCCGAGGTACTTGAACTCCTCCACTTGGGGCAAGATCTCCTCCCCAACCCGGAGATGGCACTCCACCCTTTTCCGGGAAGAAGATTCCAGTATCTCTAATTATAAAACCTGCCTTGTGCTCTTTGGGATTTTGAACTTTGAGAATCCAGAAAGTATTGGTCAAGATCGTAAATTTGGGTGTTTGACTTTGGAGGTTCCAAGGTAATGCCGACTCGGCCAGAATAATAGCAGCAGTCTTCCCGCTTAGAGCCTTAAGTGGAGGCCCAATCACGCCACAGAAGAATAGCCGACTGTAAATAACACGCTCGGCATGCAGTTGCCCTTTAGTTCAAAGCTTGGACGGCACATAAAAGCCAAATATGAGGCTTTTATGGCGAGAGCTCGGCCGTCCTTTGTTGGGCTAATTTGGCACCTGCGGTTACAGTAACGGCGGTGCCAGGGCCACACCGACACGGACCCGACCTGGACCCGGGCTACATGGGAAGAGATCAGAGGCAGCAGATGGGAGCTGGGAAGCTTACATTAACGATGCCTAATCACTGTAACTGGGGGGGGTCTAATGAGGCCCACAGTGAAGGTTCCACTCTCCAGAACCGTAATCACGCTCACATGATGAAATATCGGCCCAATGCTAATCTGACAAAAGCTGAAGGAGGAAAATATAAGCATTGTTGTCTTTGGGGTGATTGATGGGGGGGGTTGAACTGTACATGACCCCCGGGGTCAATATGAGTGTTTGTTTGGGTTGGAAGGGGACTGACTTTGGTGGGATGATGCATTCGCCCCGCGGAACCTTGGCAATAAGGAAATGGCGAGCGGGCGAGCAGATGGGAGCAGGATGGATTGGCCGGGCTAACAGGCAGATGTTTATGGGCCATTATTTACAAGCTCTTTAATCTGGCCTATTTCCTCGCCCTTGGCAATGGATCGGTCCACGGGTCACGCTGCCTGAACCCAGCGCCAGTGGTCATCCATCTCCCGCATTAAAAGACAGACGTTAAGGGGGGCAGGGGGGGGGGGTCGTTGGGAAATTAAACGATTGCTGCTTTTTTCCATGTTTGAATGAATGATGGCGTTCTTTTCAGTTGCTATTCCGAGCGAGCCAAGTGAACCTGTAGCCTCTTTTTGCGTCATTTGGGTCAGAAAAGTGAGACGGGATGGGCGGGACATAAACCCGCCCAGCAATCGTACACCGTGAAGTTATAGTAGTCGTCTAAAGGGACACGGTTGTGTTGACGCACATATGAACTCTGTGAGGGTGAATTATCCTGCTGTGCATTCTGTGGATGGCTCTTTTCGTCGGGTGTGGCAATTTTTCGGTATGAACTTGTAAGAGGACATTACCACTTTCTGATCAGTAGAAAATATTGTTGAGTTCCAATGTTGTTATTGTCTTGTGTGAGGGACCCAGGAAAACTAGTAGAGATGCGCGGATAGGCAATTATTTCATCCGCAATCGCATCAGAAAGTCGTCAACCATCCGCAATCCACCCGATCTAACATTTGATCAGAACCGCATCCGCCCGCACCCGCCCGTTGTTATATATCTAATATAGACGATGCAAGGCATTAGTGAGGTTATAAAGCTTTTGCCTGTTAAAGAAAGGAGACTGATCCAATGCACTACAGACATTCGCGTGCCACGCTGTCACGACCCAGACGCACACCAGTGCGCAATCATATGGGAGCCGCGCTGAGCGCACCTCCAAGCGCGTCTCGCTGCCGGCGACGGCCGGGTATATGGGCCCGACGCTCCAGCGCCATTCATTTTCAGGGCTAGTTGATTCGGCAGGTGGGTTGTTACACACTCCTTAGCGGGTTCCAACTTCCATGGCCACCGTCCTGCTGTCTATATCAACCTGGGTGAGCCCCACCCCTTTCGTGAGCGCACTGCGCGCGGAGTGACCCCTGTTACGCGCCCCCGGCAACAGGGGTGGCGGGCAGGTAAGCTGCGCGGGCGGAGCGTGCGGAGTGACCCCTGTTACGAGCCCCCGGCCACGGGCAGGTAAGCTGCTTACCTGCTGCGCGTGACGCCGGCCGCGGCGAAGGCGGACGAGGCGGGGTGTCGGTGCGGTGGGCGCGGTGATGACCCTGGACGTACGTCGGGCCCTTCTCGCGGATCGCCTCAGCTACGGCTCCCGGTGGGGCCCTCTCGGGGGAAGGGGCCTCGGTCCCGGACCCCGGCGAGGCGTCGGGGGCCTTCTCCGCTCCGTAAAAGTGTCCATCTCTTCTTTTTTTTTCTTCTGTTGTGGCATATGCTGCAGGTGCCTGCTCGTTTTTCGTATGTGGGTAACAACATTTAACTATGTATATATATTTCCCAATTGGTTTAACTGCCACCCGCCTGAATCTATTTAAAATCTAATTTTTTTTAAATTTCAATCGCCCGACCCGACCCGACCCGACCCGACCCGACCCGCTGATAAAATCTAATTTTTTTAAATTTCATCCGCCCGATTCGCGGATAATCCGCGGACTCCGCGGTTGTGCCCGCAAACCGCGCATCTCTAAAAACTAGTGACTGCTGTGAAACAACCAGGGTGGTCTCCATACCAATATGTTGGTACCAATATGTTGCTACCAATTTGTTGGTACCAACATATTGCCAATATGTCGGTACCAATATGTTGGTACTGTTGCGTTTTGGACCAGTTGTTCCTCCCAGGGAATTCAAGTCACAATTCGCTCCCAAGTTCTTTCCGACACTTAAAGCTGAGTTGAAAAACCACCAGAGACAGAATAGGTATTTTGTTGTATATTCTCAAAGCTTTGCCAATATACATTGATTGAGACCAGTCTAACCCTAGAACATTCTATTGCGCCTCCCAAAATGGTCTGTCTTCCCGATCCCACCACCCTCTCTCTCGTCCCATCTCTGTAGACAAAACAAATGCTAGTCAAAACACATTCCAAAGAACTCAAGGTTAACACACACAGTACACTTGCTGACAGAGCATCAAGAGAAGAAATGGAAAACACGAGCTGTTTTCAAATATGACAAAGAAATGGAAGAAGTACAACTTAAATTCGGATATATGTAAATATGTGCCTCCGACAATTCCCCCTTCAGATCTTCTAAAAAGATCTTTATCACTAGTACAACACTTCTAAAATACGCCCCTCTTTGAGCAAGCTAGTAAAAAATTAAAAGCATAGTTACATGGGAGATAAACGGATGGAATCTATGTCAATGTCGTCACTCATACAGGGAAGGAAACTAGCATTTCTCGAAAGTCACCACTTTGCCAGACCCCCTTCAGTGACATAGCAAACCCAGGTTGTTCAGCAAGCCCCTCAACAGCATCACGATAGGATGCCTCCGACAGTACCAACATTATTTACCAGTTCTTTAATCTGGCCAATATGTCAGTACCAATATGTTGGTGCCAATATGTTGGTACCAATTTGTTGGTACCAATATATTAGTACCAACATATTGGCAATATGTTGGTACCAATATGTTGGTACCAATTTGTTGGTACCAATATATTGGTAGCAACATATTGGCAATATGTTTGTACCGATATGTTGGTACCAATATGTTGCTACCAATTTGTTGGTACCAACATATTGCCAATATGTCGGTACCAATATGTTGGTACCAACATTATTTACAAGTTCTTTAATCTGGCCAATATGTCAGTACCAATATGTTGGTGCCAATATGTTGGTACCAATTTGTTGGTACCAATATATTAGTACCAACATATTGGCAATATGTTGGTACCAATATGTTGGTACCAATTTGTTGGTACCAATATATTGGTACCAACATATTGGCAATATGTTTGTACGAATATGTTGGTACCAATATGTTGGTGCCAATATGTTGGTACCAACATATTGCCAATATGTCGGTACCAATATGTTGGTGCCAATATGTTGGTACCAATATATTGGTACCAACATATTGGCAATATGTTGGTACCAATATGTTTGTACCAATTTGTTGGTGCCAATATGTTGCTACCAACAAATTGGCAATATGTCGGTACCAATATGTTGGTGCCAATATGTTGGTACCAATTTGTTGGTACCAATTTGTTGGTACCAATATATTAGTACCAACATATTGGCAATTTGTTGGTAGCAACATATTGGCACCAACAAATTGGTACAAACATATTGGCAATATGTTGGTACCAATATGTTTGTACCAATTTGTTGGTACCAATATATTGGTACCAACATATTGGCAATATGTTGGTACTTTAAGTTCTTTAATCTGGCCAATATGTCAGTACCAATATGTTGGTGCCAATATGTTGGTACCAATATATTAGTACCAACATATTGGCAATATGTTGGTACCAATATGTTGGTACCAATTTGTTGGTTCCAATATATTGGTACCAACATATTGGCAATATGTTTGTACCAATATGTTGGTACCAATATGTTGGTGCCAATATGTTGGTACCAACATATTGCCAATATGTCGGTACCAATATGTTGGTGCCAATATGTTGGTACCAATATGTTTGTACCAATTTGTTGGTGCCAATATGTTGCTACCAACATATTGGCAATATGTCGGTACCAATATGTTGGTGCCAATATGTTGGTACCAATTTGTTGGTACCAATTTGTTGGTACCAATATATTAGTACCAACATATTGGCAATATGTTGGTACCAATATGTTTGTACCAATTTGTTGGTACCAATATATTGGTACCAACATATTGGCAATATGTTGGTACTTTAAGTTCTTTAATCTGGCCAATATGTCAGTACCAATATGTTGGTGCCAATATGTTGGTACCAATTTGTTGGTACCAATATATTAGTACCAACATATTGGCAATATGTTGGTACCAATATGTTGGTACCAATTTGTTGGTACCAATATATTGGTACCAACATATTGGCAATATGTTGGTACCAATATATTTGTACCAATTTGTTGGTGCCAATATGTTGCTACCAACATATTGGCAATATGTCGGTACCAATATGTTGGTGCCAATATGTTGGTACCAATTTGTTGGTACCAATATGTTTGTACCAATTTGTTGGTACCAATATATTGGTACCAACATATTGGCAATATGTTGGTACTTTAAGTTCTTTAATCTGGCCAATATGTCAGTACCAATATGTTGGTGCCAATATGTTGGTACCAATTTGTTGGTACCAATATATTAGTACCAACATATTGGCAATATGTTGGTACCAATATGTTGGTACCAATTTGTTGGTACCAATATATTGGTACCAACATATTGGCAATATGTTGGTACCAATATATTTGTACCAATTTGTTGGTGCCAATATGTTGCTACCAACATATTGGCAATATGTCGGTACCAATATGTTGGTGCCAATATGTTGGTACCAATTTGTTGGTACCAATTTGTTGGTACCAATATGTTAGTACCAACATATTGGCAATATGTTGGTACCAATATGTTTGTACCAATTTGTTGGTACCAATATATTGGTACCAACATATTGGCAATATGTTGGTACCAATATGTTTGTACCAATTTGTTGGTGCCAATATGTTGCTACCAACATATTGGCAATATGTCGGTACCAATATGTTGGTGCTAGTGATGGGTCCGGCAACACCGATGCATCGGCGCATGCGTCGAGCTCATAGAGCAACACCCTGTGTCGGTGCGCGTACCGCTTTTAGAAAGTCACGTGACCGATCATGAGCTGTTTTGGTCACGTGACCGATACGCGAACTGTGTCGCACTGACGCCTCCTCTGTGCCCTGTGAGCGGCTCTTTTCTACAGCCGGAGAAATAATAACTAAGAGAAATCGTCTAAAATGTAATACGTCGGAAAAACTTTTAATTTTTTTATTGTTTTTTAATAAAAATGTGTAAAAAAATAAAATTAAAACAATTCCCAGTCCACAATCATCCACAACACGTTCTCTTAGATTTCCATGTTATGATACATGTTCACATTATTTATTGACTGTATCTAAAAAAGATAAAAATATATTTTTATTTAAATGAAGATATGAAATAATCCTAAATGAAATACAATGACTTGGTTTATATTATTGTATATACTAGGGCAGGGGTCACCAACGCGGTGCCCGCGGGCACCAGGTAGCCCGTAAGGACCAGATGAGTTGCCCGCTTGCCTGTTCTAAAAATAGCTCAAAGAGCAGCACTTACCAGTGAGCTGCCTCTATTTTTTTAAATTTTATTTATTTACTAGCAAGCTGGTCTCGCTTTGCTCGACATTTTTAATTCTAAAAGAGACAAAACTCAAATAGAATTTGAAAATCCAAGAAATTATTTTAAAGACTTTGTCTTCACTTGGAATAAGCGGTAGAAAATGGATGGATGGATGGGTCTTCACTTGTTTAAATAAATTCATTTATTTTTTACTTTGCTTCTTATTACTTTTAGAAATACAATTTTAGAGAAAAAATACAACCTTAAAAATGATTTTAGGATTTTTAAACAAATATACCTTTTTACCTTTTAAATTTCTTCCTCTTCTTTCCTGACAATTTAAATCAATGTTCAAGTAATTTTCTTTTGTTTTTATTGTAAAGAATAATAAATATTTTAGCTTCTGTTTTTTCGACGAAGAATATTTGTGAAATATTTCTTCAAACTTACTATGATTAAAATTAAAAAAAAATATTCTGGCAAATCTAGAAAATCTGTAGAATCAAATTTAAATCTTATTTCAAAGTATTTTGAATTTCTTTTGAAATTTTTGTTCTGGAAAATCTAGAAGAAATACTGATTTGTCTTTGTTAGAAATATAGCTTGGTCCAATTTGTTATATATTGTAACAAAGTGCAGATTGGATTTTAACCAATTTAAAACATGTCATCAAAATTCTAAAATGTATCTTAATCAGGAAAAATTACTAATGATGTTCCATAAATTATTTTTTTAATTTTTTCAAAAAGATTCAAATTAGCTAGTTTTTCTCTTCTTTTTGTCAGTTCAATTTTGAATTTTAAAGAGTCGAAATTGAAGATAAACTATGTTTCAAAATTTTATTTTAATTTTTTTCGTGTTTTCTCCTCTTTTAAACCGTTCAATTAAGTGTTTTTTTTTTCATCATTTATTCTCTACAAAAAACCTTCCGTAAAAGGGAAAAAAAATGTATGACGGAATGACAGACAGAAATACCCATTTTTTTTATATATATCAATTTATTTATTTAGCTATTCTTGTTTAAATCACACTTACGTGTAACTTACAAATGACAATATATTTATTTATTTAAGTGTGTATCAAACTGGTAGCCCTTCGCATTAATCAGTACCCAAGAAGTAGTTTTTGGTTTCAAAAAGGTTGGTGACCCCTGTACTAGGGCATCAAATCAGTGTCAGTTGAGTCGGTCCATAGGTTGCCTGTAGGGATTTTTAATGTCCAGCAGATGTCAGTATTTAGTGACACAGTATCGACACAGTATCAATACAGTTTTGCAATGTGTCGAAACGCTTCATGACGCCTCATCAACCCATCACTAGTTGGTGCCAATATGTTGGTACCAATTTTTTGGTACCAATTTGTTGGTACTAATATATTAGTACCAACATATTGGCAATATGTTGGTACCAATATGTTTGTACCAATTTGTTGGTACCAATAGGTGGGCTGCAATCATGTGACCCAGAGGCACATCCAGGTTTCAGGCGATGGTCTAAGTCCCACTAGGCTCCTCTTTATTTACATGAATCCCTGCAGATTTAGGCAAATTTTGAAAGGTTTAGAGGCAAATATAAAAGCGATCATGAAAAAAATACTTAAAATAGAATGAAATAGATTATTAGACTTTTAAGAAACATTAAAAAGAAAGAAGATTTCAATGATTTATAATCCCCAAGAGGTTACTACTAGGCACTTATACCTACTGACAGTATTTAGAGAAGCAAAGATTGGGGGAACATCATGTCTTTACATCTGAGGGGTCCACAAATGAAACATTCATCCATGAAAGAAAAAGTTGGATTTATTTGTGCATCACTAAGCAACGTATTTGATTGACATAACGAGTGCCGCCGTGATGGTGACGCTAATGAGAAAAAGGATACGTTTGTTTGCAGTTGATTTCCTGCTACAAATATTAGTCTCATCTATGTCATGTCTGTGTAATCATGTTTTGTGTTAAGTCATGTTTTTGTTTAGTTATAGGACTCTTTAGTTTCTGTTTTTTCACTCCCTTGTCTTGTTTCCATGATTACCCCATTAGTTTCACCTGTTCTACGTTTGGACTCATTGTGCACTCTTGTTTGTCACCATAGCAACCATTAGTTTTCACCTGTCACGTCACGCACCTGTTTCACGTTTTGAGTCACGCACCTGCTTTCACTAATCATGTCCATAGTATTTAAGTTCATTCATTTTCTGTTGTTCGTCCTGACGACCTCACACCACATTTATGCGCTGTCCATTTTTTCATGTCCATGTTCACGCTGCTCCTTTTTTGTCCATGCCAAGTAAGTTTTCTTTATTCAAGCCATAGTTTGCAAGTTTTGTTTAATTGTTCATAGTTTATTCTCCGCCACTGTGCGCGCTTTTTGTTTGATCCTTTTTTTTTTGTATTTATAGTCTTTAAATAAATCATGTACCTTCATTCCCGTCTCGCCTGTGCCAACTTTCCGTTGCATCCTGGACCAAGTCATGACACTTTATGTATTATTACTATTTTGTTTTATTATAATTATTGATTTACTCTTTTGCTTGTTGGGGTAAAACACAGCACATTTGACGTATGTTTGACAACTTGTTTTCGGTGGGAAAGGGATTCATATGGCCCCATCCGTCACGGTTTACCTGACACATGAAACGTAACGAATTGGGGGGGGGGGGGGGGGGGGTGCACTATCCACTTTAGCCGCCAGATGGCAGTAGAATGTTGAATATCTTAAAATGCAATTTCAACTTTGACCTCAGTTGTCAGTTGCTATGTAGAGTGGCGCTTTCCTTCATTTTCAGCAGACTGCATTGCAAAATGATTAAGCCCTGCCATGTCAGTCCCTTCCCTACTCTGGCAGAAGCAAATGGCAGGGATTCGGTGGAATGATCTAGAAAGTATTTGCTAGAAGCGCCCCTTGTGTGCCAGGAACTTCTTCCTGCGCCCAAGCAGCACTTGTGGTGAAAGTCATCTGAAGCTTGGCGGAGGTAACAATGACGTGAGCACTTGAAAGAGGAGATGCAGTGTGGTGAAGAGTGCACTAAGAGCTTGTCCTCGCCATTTTCCTCCCGCCGTACATCCATGTCTGAAGTCTGAGTGCTGCTCCAGGCTCTTCTCCGCCTCACTTCAGTCCAATTCTCCCATCTGCACCATCAATATTCGCCTACTTGCTGCAGAGATGGATTGGCGCTGAGGTTAAACGCGTGCAAGACCTCGGCTTGACGTCCCGACCCCGACTTAGGGCGGCGTGGGCAGCGTGAGATGGGGGGCGGGGGGTCTTGATTTCCAGCCCCCATCACTGATTATCTTCTTCTTCTACCAGCTGACACTGTGACCTTAACCCCCGGACCTCCATGCACCGGGGGTCACTTAACCTTGAACCCAATTACAAGATAAGGTTACTTAAGTCTGGACCCCCGCCCACGCTGAAAGAGACAAATGGCGAGCGCAGGTGATTGGCTTCATTCGGCGGGTTGACAAAGGCGGGACGCCATTTGTCATGCACAGCGAGACTCAGCAATACCAGCTCCTGATAGGATGGTCTCAAGGCCGCCAGCTGACTCCGCCCAACTTTTAACCACAAAGAATATTAGATTTTCTCTCACTATAAAGAACGTGACTCATTAAGGGTGAGCGCGTGTTTCTTACAATGATGTCCACCCATGTAGAGATGGTATATACTGGAACTAGCTTTATGCTGTGTTATTATTATTAGTAAGGAAAGTTGAATCATCCATCTTCTTCCACTAATCCGAGGTGGGGTCGCGGGGGCAGCAGCCTAAGCAGAGAAGCCCAGACTTCCCTCTCCCCAGCCACTTCATCCAGCTCCTCCCGGGAGACATAGTCTTCCCAACGTGTCCTGGGTCTTCCCCGTGGCCTCCTACCGGTCGGACGTGCCCTAAACACCTCCCTAGGGAGGCGTTCGGGTGGCATCCTGACCAGATTCCCGAACCACCTCATCTGGCTCCTCTCCATGTGGAGGAGCAGCCGCTTTACTTTTAGTTCCTCCCGGATGACAGAGATTCTCACCCTATCTCTAAGGGAGAGACCGCCACCCGACGGTGGAAACTCATTTGGGCCGCTTGTACCCGTGATCTTGTCCTTTCGGTCATGACCCAAAGCTCATGACCATAGGTGAGGATGGGAACGTAGATCGACCGGTAAATTGAGAGCTTTGCCTTCCGGCTCAGCTCCTTCTTCACCACAACGGATCCATACAGCGTCCGCATTACTGAAGACACCACACCGATCCACATCTCAATGTATGTACACATACGTATGTATGTATATATGTATGTGTGTGTATGTATACATGTATGCATGTATATATGTATATGTGTGTATGTATGTATCTATGTATGTACCGTATTTTCCGCACTATTAGCCACACCTAAAAACCACAAATTTACTCAAAAGCTGACAGTGCGGCTTATAACCCGGTGCGCTTTATATATGGATTAATATTAAGATTCATTTTCATAAAGTTTAGGTCTCGCAACTACGGTAAACAGCCGCCATCTTTTTTCCCCGTAGAAGAGGAAGCGCGTCTTCTTCTACGGCAAGCAACCACCAAGGTAAGCACCCGCCCCCATAGAACAGGAAGCGCTTCTTCTTCTACTGTAAGCAACCACCCGCCCCCGTAGAAGAAGAAGAAGCGCGCGGATATTACGTTTCATTTCCTTTGTGTGTTTACATCTGTAAAGACCACAAAATGGCTCCTACTAAGCGACAGGTTTCCGGTTCATGAAAAGACGCAATCTCTCCATCCGCACACGGACTACTATTTCACAGCAACTGCCTAAAGACTTTCAAGAAAAGCTGGCTACTTTCCGTGCATATTGTAAAAACAAGATAGCTGAAAAAAAGATCCGGCCAGAGAACATTATCAACATGGACGAGGTTCCACTGACTTTTGATATTCCTGTGAACCGCACTGTGGATACAACGGGAGCACGTACGGTGAATATTCGCACCACAGGGAATGAGAAGTCATCCTTCACTGTGGTTCTAGCTTGCCATGCTAATGGCCAGAAACTTCCACCCATGGTGATATTCAAAAGGAAGACCTTGCCAAAAGAGACCTTTCCAGCCGGCGTCATCATAAAAGCTAACTCGAAGGGATGGATGGATGAAGAAAAGATGAGCGAGTGGTTAAGGGAAGTTTACGCGAAGAGGCCAGGTGGCTTTTTTCACGCAGCCCCGTCCATGTTGATATACGACTCCATGCGCGCCCACATCACGCTGGTTTTTAATATATTATTAAAGTTTGACTGACCTATCTGACTGTTTTTTTGACATTCCTTTAGCGCAGTTAGATGCGGCTTATAACACGGGGCGGCTTATAGGTGGACAAAGTTTTGAAATATGCCGTTCATTGAAGGCGCGGCTTATAACCCAGGGCGGCTTATGGTGCGGAAAATATGGTATATATGTACTGTACGTATGTATTGTTGCGTTTTGGACCAGTTGTTCCTCCCAGGGAATTCAAGTCACAATTCGCTCCCAAGTTCTTTCCGACACTTAAAGCTGAGTTGAAAAACCACCAGAGACAGAATAGGTATTTTGTTGTATATTCTCAAAGCTTTGCCAATATACATTTTGATTGAGACCAGTCTAACCCTAGAACATTCTATCGCGCCTCCCCAAAATGGTCTGTCTTCCCAACGCCAAAAACCTCTCTTTCCTTCCCCCTCCCTAGCCATAACACAAGCACAACGTCTCCCTAGCCATAATACATTCCAAAGAACTCAAGGTTAACACACACAGTTTGCTTGCTGACAGAGCATCAAGAGAAGAAGTGGAAAACACGAGCTGTTTTCAAATATGACAAAGAAATGGAAGAAGTACAACTTAAATTCGGATATATGTAAATATCTGCCTCCGATATGGGTTGTACTTGTATAGCGCTTTTCTACCTTCAAGGTACTCAAAGCGCTTTGACACTACTTACACATTTACCCATTCACACACACATTCACACACTGATGGAGGGAGCTGCCATGCAAGGCGCTACCGGCACCCATATATATGTATGTATGTATCAATGTACGTATGTGTGTATATATGTGCGTGTATGTAGGTATATATGTCTGTGAACGTATGTATGTATATATGTATGTATGTATGTACGTATGTATGAATGTACGTATATATGTATATATGTACTATGTGCGTGTATGTATGTATATATGTATGAATGAATGTACGTATGTATGTATATATGTACTGTACGTATGTATGTATGAATGTACGTATGTATATATATATATATGTATGTGTGTGTATGTATGTATGAATGTACGTATGCATGTAAATATGTATGTGCGTGTATGTATGTATATATGTATGAATGAATGTACGTATGTATGTACAGTATATATGTATTGTAGGTATGTATGTATAGAAATCATCATATATTTCTGATTTTTGACACCAAAAGACTCAAATTTGCAAATAAATTGATATGATGAAAATAATATCAATCTCACAGAGATTCCTCAGCCATTTTGAGAGATGAAGAAGAAGCCAGTCACATGATCTGTGATGAAGAGTTAGGAACTACACAACTTTGACTCCCGCACATACTGGGACACAAATATACTGTACATGCAAACACACAGAAACACAGTTATTCATACATACATACATACTAGAGATGCGCGGTTTGCGGGCACAACCGCGGAGTCCGCGGATTATCCGCGGATCGGGCGGATGAAATTTAAAAAAATTAGATTTTATCCGCGGGTCGGGTCGGGCGGTTTAAATTAAAAAAAATTAGATTTTAAATAGATTCAGGCGGGTGGCAGTTAAACCAATTCGGAAATATATATACATAGTTAAATGTTGTTACCCACATACGAAAAACGAGCAGGCACCTGCAGCATATGCCACAACAGAAGAAAAAAAGAAAAAAGAGATGGACACTTTTACGGAGCGGAGAAGGGACGCCTCGCCGGGGTCCGGGACCGAGGCCCCTTCCCCCGAGAGGGCCCCACCGGGAGCCGTAGCTGGGGCGAGCCGCGAGAAGGGCCCGACGCACGTCCAGGGTCACCACCGCGCCCACCGCACCGACACCCCGCCTCGTCCGCCTTCGCCGCGGCCGGCGTCACGCGCAGCAGGTAAGCAGCTTACCTGCCCGCCACCCCCGTGGCCGGGGGCTCGTAACAGGGGTCGCTCCGCCCGCGCAGCTTACCTGCCCGCCACCCCTGTTGCCGGGGGCGCGTAACAGGGGTCACTCCGCGCGCAGTGCGCTCACGAAAGGGGTGGGGCTCACCCTGGTTGATATAGACAGCAGGACGGTGGCCATGGAAGTTGGAACCCGCTAAGGAGTGTGTAACAACCCACCTGCCGAATCAACTAGCCCTGAAAATGGATGGCGCTGGAGCGTTGGGCCCATAACCGGCCGTCGCCGGCAGCGAGATGCGCTTGGAGGTGCGCTCAGCGCGGCTCCCATATGATTGCGCACTGGTGTGCGTCTGGGTCGTGACAGCGTGGCACGCGAATGTCTGTACTGCATTGGATCAGTCTCCTTTCTTTAACAGGCAAAAGCTTTATAACCTCACTAATGCCTTGCATCGTCTATATTAGATATATAACAACGGGCGGGCGCGGGCGGGTGCGGGCGGGTGCAGTTCTGATCAAATGTTAGCTCGGGTGGATGGCGGATGGTTGACGACTTTCTGATGCGATTGCGGATGAAATAAATGCCTATCCGCGCATCTCTAATACATACATACATTATGTATGTTCTCAGAGGCTAAGATGGTTCTAACATGTCGGAGACGTACTTTGGCACAAGACCATGGAAAGACTTGTAGTGACCTAAGCACTTGAGGTCATATTTCCTGGTTCTTGTCAGGACTCGAGCAGCAGTGTTCTGAAAGTACTGCAGCTGCTTCACAGAGAGAGCCCGGTGGAGACGCATCACCACAGTGGAGACGCATCACCACAGTGGAGACGCATCACCACAGTGGGGGCGCATCACCACAGTGGGGACGCATCACCACAGAGAACTGGAAGTTGGCTCCAGCGCTTGCAGAAAAAAACTCATCAATCCCAAAACCTTGAAATGGTGAGGCAACACACGGCTCACAGAGAGTTGTTGGTGAAAAGAGGAAACGCAAACAAAAATCAGGAAATGAAAATATTACTCCTCTGAAGGATTTGCATTCCAGCAGAGTTCATCCCAGCAAGTCAAAGACGTGATGAAGATGCAAGTCAATATTTTTGTCTTGGGAGAGACCAGACAGCTGCACATATTTATATTGTTTATATTCAATCAAAGAACTTTGGTGCCTCGCTGCTCTTTATTGGAGGTCGGACTCTCAAATAAAATAACACAAGTCCTTTTTCTTTTTGATCCCGTCCGTCCTCATCAAAATTGTCAGGGCAGAAAGCAAAACGGAAGCTGGGAAAGTTCATCTAAATGTGAGCAAATGAACGTCAAGAAAAGAGGATTAAGTGAGAGGACCAATTCATGGCAAAGAATGACGAGCTGGGCTTTCTACTTGCATGCAAATATATGTATTAGTATATTTGCAATATTCATTAGGGGCCTTTAAAAAAAAAAGATTTTCAAATGAATCTCGATTCTTACTTGCAAAAATTCTTCAACAAAACAAAGCAAACTAAAACCTGCTGTAAGCCAAGAATGTACAACAATTCTTCTCAACTAAAGAGGAGAAATAGAACCTTAGAGGAAATGTCACCTCAAACATTTGTATGCACTAGAGATGCACGGTTTGCGGGCACAACCGCGGAGTCCGCGGATTATTCGCGGATCGGGCGGATGAAATAAAAAAAAAAAAAGATTTTATCCGCGGGTCGGGTCGGGTCGGGTCGGGTCGGGTCGGGTCGGGCGGTTGAAATAAAAAAAAATTAGATTTTAAATAGATTCAGGCGGGTGGCAGTTAAACCAATACGGAAATATATATATATTTTGTTTGATCCTTTTTTTTGTATTTATAGTCTTTAAATAAATCATGTACCTTCATTCCCGTCTCGCCCGTGCCAACTTTCCGTTGCATCCCGGAAAAGCAAACTCCCAAGATCAAGTCGTGACAACTTTGAATATGACCAATGTATGATCCTGTAACTACTTGGTATCGGATCGATACCTAAATGTGTGATATCATCCAAAACTAATGTAAAGTATCAAAGAAGAGAAGAATAAGTGATTATTACATTTTAACAGAAGTGTAGATAGAACATGTTAAAACAGAAAATAAGCAGATATTAACAGTAAATGAACAAGTAGAATAATAATCAATTTTTACAGTTTGTCCCTCATAATGTGTACAAAATAATAGGTGTATAAATGACACAATATGTTACTGCATAGACTAATTAGGAGTCTTTGTTTGTTTACTTACCACTAAAAGACAAGTTGTCTAGTATGTTCAACATTTTATTTAAGGACTAAATGACAATAATAAACATATGTTTCATGTACACTAACATTTGTTGTTCAAATAAAGACAATAATTACATTTTTTGTGGTCCACTTTATTTAGAAAAGTATGGAAATACATTTTGGTACTGGTACTAAAATATTGGTATGGAGACAACACTACATACCAGGTGTGAATGAATGATGGGTTCCCACTTCTCTGTGAGCGCTTTTAGTTTTTATCAATAGAAAAGCGCGATATAAAATCTAATCCATTATTAGGGACCGCAATGTCCCTTTGGGACAGAGGACCCTATTGTAATTGTAAGGTTTTATTATTATTATTATACCGGCCGCCTCTTTGAGCTGTAATTTGACCCCCTTAACATGCTTCAAAACTCACCATATTTGACACATGCATCAGGACTGGCAAAAATTGCAATCTAATAAAAAACCAAACCCCAAAACTCAAAATTGCGCTCTAGCGCCACCTAGTAAAAAACACAGACAAAACTACTTGTAACTTCCAGTAGGAATGTCGTAGAGACATGAAACAAAAACCTCTATGTAGGTCTGACTTAGCCCTAGATTTCATAAATTGACATCTTACAGCAAAAATCAACAGGAAATTGGCAATTCTCCCTTCAAAACAAAAGTTTACTAAAAACAGTCACTTTTGCCTCTTTGAGCTGTAATTTGACCCCCTTAACATGCTTCAAAACTCACCATATTTGACACATGCATCAGGACTGGCAAAAATTGCAATCTAATAAAAAACCAAACCCCAAAACTCAAAATTGCGCTCTAGCGCCACCTAGTAAAAAACACAGACAAAACTACTTGTAACTTCCGGTAGGAATGTCGTAGAGACATGAAACAAAAACCTCTATGTAGGTCTGACTTAGACCTAGATTTCAAAAATTGACATCTTACAGCAAAAATCAACAGGAAATTGGCAATTCTCCCTTCAAAACAAAAGTTTACTAAAAACAGTCACTTTTGCCTCTTTGAGCTGTAATTTGACCCCCTTAACATGCTTCAAAACTCACCAAACTGGACACACACATCAGGACTGGCAAAAATTGCGATCTAATAAAAAAACCTAACCCCAAATCTCAAAATTGCGCTCTACCGCAATTTTTTAATAAAACGCAGAAAAAACTGCTCCTCGGAAGAAAAAAATGACAAAACTGCCTGTAAATCTAATCCATTATTAGGGACCGCAATGTCCCTTTGGGACAGAGGACCCTATTGTAATTGTAAGGTTTTATTATTATTATTATACCGGCCGCCTCTTTGAGCTGTAATTTGACCCCTTTAACATGCTTCAAAACTCACCATATTTGACACATGCATCAGGACTGGCAAAAATTGCAATCTAATAAAAAACTCAACCCCAAATCTCAAAATTGCGCTCTAGCGCCCCCTAGGAAGAAAACACAGACACAACTGCTCCTAGGAAGAAAACTCAGACAAAACTGCCTGTAACTTCCAGTAGGAATGTCTTAGAGACATGAAACAAAAACCTCTATGTAGGTCTCACTTAGACCTACATTTCATATACTGACAACCCCCAGATAAAATCAACAGGAAGTTTGCAATTCCCCCTTCAAAACAAAAGCTTTGTAAAAACCGGTCACCTTTTTTCAAACATCTTCAACTTCATGTCGTAGAGACATGAAACAAAAACCTCTATGTAGGTCTGACTTAGACCTAGATTTCATAAATTGACATCTTACAGCAAAAACAACAGGAAATTGGCAATTCTCCCTTCAAAACAAAGGTTTACTAAAAACAGTCACTTTTGCCTCTTTGAGCTGTAATTTGACCCCCTTAACATGCTTCAAAACTCACCATATTTGACACATGCATCAGGACTGGCAAAAATTGCAATCTAATAAAAAAACCAAACCCCAAAACTCAAAATTGCGCTCTAGCGCCACCTAGTGAAAAACACAGACACAACTACTTGTAACTTCCGGTAGGAATGTCGTAGAGACATGAAACAAAAACCTCTATGTAGGTCTGACTTAGACCTAGATTTCATAAATTGACATCTTACAGCAGAAATCAACAGGAAATTGGCAATTCTCCCTTCAAAACAAAAGTCTACTAAAAACAGTCACTTTTGCCTCTTTGAGCTGTAATTTGACCGCCTTAACATGCTTCAAAACTCACCAAACTGGACACAAACATCAGGACTGGCAAAAATTGCGATCTAATAAAAAACCAAATCCCAAAACTCAAAATTGCGCTCTAGCGCCACCTAGTAAAAAACACAGACAAAACTACTTGTAACTTCCGGTAGGAATGTCGTAGAGACATGAAACAAAAACCTCTATGTAGGTCTGACTTAGACCTAGATTTCATAAATTGACATCTTACAGCAAAAATCAACAGGTAATTGGCAATTCTCCCTTCAAAACAAAAGTTTACTAAAAACAGTCACTTTTGCCTCTTTGAGCTGTAATTTGACCCCCTTAACATGCTTCAAAACTCACCAAACTGGACACACACATCAGGACTGGCAAAAATTGCGATCTAATAAAAAAACCTAACCCCAAATCTCAAAATTGCGCTCTACCGCAATTTTTGAATAAAACGCAGAAAAAACTGCTCCTCGGAAGAAAAAAAATGACAAAACTGCCTGTAAATCTAATCCATTATTAGGGACCGCAATGTCCCTTTGGGACAGAGGACCCTATTGTAATTGTAAGGTTTTATTATTATTATTATACCGGCCGCCTCTTTGAGCTGTAATTTGACCCCTTTAACATGCTTCAAAACTCACCATATTTGACACATGCATCAGGACTGGCAAAAATTGCAATCTAATAAAAAACCCAACCCCAAATCTCAAAATTGCGCTCTAGCGCCCCCTAGGAAGAAAACACAGACACAACTGCTCCTAGGAAGAAAACTCAGACAAAACTGCCTGTAACTTCCAGTAGGAATGTCTTAGAGACATGAAACAAAAACCTCTATGTAGGTCTCACTTAGACCTACATTTCATATACTGACAACCCCCAGCTAAAATCAACAGGAAGTTTGCAATTCCCCCTTCAAAACAAAAGCTTTGTAAAAACCGGTCACCTTTTTTCAAACATGATCTCCTCTGAGTGCGTTTGTTGTGTCGACTTCAAACTAGCACAGGAGAGAGATTGAGCCCTTCTGATTAAAATTTGACGAAAGAGTTTTAATTACTGCTCCGGTTTGGATTTTATGTGCCGTCAAAGTCGGTCCCGTCCATCGCTGCTTGCAGCTTTAATTATTATTATTATTTTACACTGCATCACTGAGAGTTATTTTGCTTCCTTATTGTTGCTGCAGTGATTTTATTACTATAACAGTCAGCGGTTTGTGCTCCTTTGACATGAACAATGAATGAGTGAATGAATGATTGAAAGGAACATGGGTGTCTTACATGTTGTGAACATGAGACTTGTATTGTCCATGAGGAGATGAACATAAGACACGGCAGACACAAGATCAGCTGACTTGGACAAAGACTGGGAGAGAGAGAGAGAGAGAGTTATAAAGAGGGTGAGGGGTGTATTAGAGCAAGAGAGGGAGTGAATGAAGCTGCCCTGCTCATGGGCCCGCTGACCTCCTGTTCAACTTCCCTCTGAACTCAACATGAACCCTCAACTTGACCATCTTCACTCATGGATCTCCCAGAGAGCTCAGCTGGCCCGGGAATGACACACACACACACACACACACACACACACACACATACACACACACACACACACACACACACACACACACACACACACACACACACACACACACACACACACACACACACACACACACTCTTGTATGTGTTACCTTCTTGAGACCTGAGAAAAATGCCTCCTTCTTTAGGACCAGCCTTTTTCAGCAGCAGGAAGCATGAAGTGCTCTAAAACTTGCTGGTAGACGGCTGCGTTGACCCTGGATCTCAGGAAACAGAGTGGACCGACACCAGCAGATGACATGGCACCCCAAACCATCACCCAACCATGCAAATTTTGCATTTCCTTTGGAAATCGAGGTCCCAGAGTCTGGAGGAAGACAGGAGAGGCACAGGATCCACGTTGCCTGAAGTCTAGTGTAAAGTTTCCACCATCAGTGATGGTTTGGGGTGCCATGTCATCTGCTGGTGTCGGTCCACTCTGTTTCCTGAGATCCAGGGTCAACGCAGCCGTCTACCAGCAAGTTTTAGAGCACTTCATGCTTCCTGCTGCTGACCTGCTCTATGGAGATGGAGATTTCAAGTTCCAACAGGACTTGGCGCCTGCACACAGCGCAAAATCTACCCGTGCCTGGTTTACGGACCATGGTATTTCTGTTCTAAATTGGCCCGCCAACTCCCCTGACCTTAGCCCCATAGAAAATCTGTGGGGTATTGTGAAAAGGAAGATGCAGAATGCCAGACCCAAAAACGCAGAAGAGTTGAAGGCCACTATCAGAGCAACCTGGGCTCTCATAACACCTGAGCAGTGCCAGAAACTCATCGACTCCATGCCACGCCGCATTAACGCAGTAATTGAGGCAAAAGGAGCTCCAACCAAGTATTGAGTATTGTACATGCTCATATTTTTCATTTTCATACTTTTCAGTTGGCCAACATTTCTAAAAATCCCTTTTTTGTATTAGCCTTAAGTAATATTCTAATTTTGTGACACACGGAATTTTGGATTTTCATTTGTTGCCACTTCAAATCATCAAAATTAAATGAAATAAACATTTGAATGCATCAGTCTGTGTGCAATGAATAAATATAATGTACAAGTTACACCTTTTGAATGCAATTACTGAAATAAATCAAGTTTTTCAAAATATTCTAATTTACTGGCTTTTACCTGTATATAAAGATGTGTATTTACAACATTAATAATATATACATACTATGCAAATATAAAAAAGGTAAGCTTTTGGTTAATTTTTTCTTATGTTTTGTTTGTAATTGTTTTTTAATCTTCATCATTTACTTGAAGTTATTACAGTATGTCTCTGTATACATATATATATATATTTTTTTAAATTAACATTTCAATTTCTTACACACACTTGTTATTTCATATGTTGACCAGAGGGGGAGCACTTCGAATTTTTACACACACTTGCTATTTCATATGTTGACCAGAGGGGGAGCACTTTTAAAAGCGACACACAGTCATTTTGAAAAATCCTTCCTTTTTAGGACCACCCTCATTTTGACCAGCAGGGGTGCTAATGAGACATTGTCTATTAGATGCAATGTTATTGATTTATGTCATCACTTGTTCACACCTCCTCATATGGAAGATACTTTTCCTTCTTCATGTCTCAAGAAGGGTAGACATACAAGAACACACACACACACACACACACACATAACCACACACACACACAAACTCGTTGCTGCCGCAACACCCGACAGTAGTTGTGTTAGCTTTTTATCTCCTCCCCCGCTGCGGCGGCGTCAGCAGTCAGAATCTCTTCTGAGCGCCGAGTGCACTCGGAGGTCACGGACAGGTCACAGCAAAGAGTAGCAGGTCAGGTTCTGTCTGTCGTTTAGCTGGCAGACAGATGGATGAAACAGGAAGGAGGGGTTGTGTAGCGAGGATGAGGTTAGGAAGACACGTTCTTATTCTGGATGCAAAGTCCTTTACTTCACTCTCGCTGCTTCATTTTAGCAGAATGCAAACATCACACACGTTGTCACAACTGGAGATCTTCCACATGATCACTGACAACAACTGGAGATCTTCCACCTAATCTCTGACAACTAGAGAACTTCCACCTGATCACTGACAACAACTGGAGAGCTTCCACATGATCACTGACAACAACTGGAGATCTTCCACATGATCACTGACAACAACTGGAGATCTTCCACATAATCACTGACAACAACTGGAGATCTTCCACCTAATCACTGACAACTGGAGAACCTCCACCTGATCACTGACAACAACTGGAGATCTTCCACATGATCACTGACAACTGGAGAACGTCCACATGATCACTGACAACAACTGGAGATCTTCCACCTAATCACTGACAACTGGAGAACGTCCACATGATCACTGACAACAACTGGAGATCTTCCACATGATCACTGACAACAACTGGAGATCTTCCACCTGATCACTGACAACAACTGGAGATCTTCCACATGACCACTGACAACAACTGGAGAACGTCCACCTGATCACTGACAACAACTGGAGATCTTCCACCTGATCACTGACAACTGGAGAACGTCCACCTAATCACTGACAACTGGAGAACGTCCACCTGATCACTGACAACAACTGGACATCTTCCACATGATCACTGACAACAACTGGAGATCTTCCACCTGATCACTGACAACAACTGGAGATCTTCCACATGATCACTGACAACAACTGGAGAACGTCCACCTGATCACTGACAACAACTGGAGATCTTCCACCTAATCACTGACAACTGGAGAACGTCCACCTGATCACTGACAACAACTGGACATCTTCCACATGATCACTGACAACAACTGGAGATCTACCACCTGATCACTGACAACAACTGGAGATCTTCCACATGATCACTGACAACAGCTGGAGATCTTCCACCTAATCACTGACAACAACTGGAGATCTTCCACATGATCACTGACAACAACTGGAGATCTACCACCTGATCACTGACAACAACTGGAGATCTTCCACATGATCACTGACAACAACTGGAGATCTTCCACATGATCACTGACAACAACTGGAGAGCTTCCACATGATCACTGACAACAACTGGAGATCTTCCACATGATCACTGACAACAACTGGAGATCTACCACCTGATCACTGACAACAACTGGAGATCTTCCACATGATCACTGACAACAGCTGGAGATCTTCCACCTAATCACTGACAACAACTGGAGATCTTCCACATGATCACTGACAACAACTGGAGATCTACCACCTGATCACTGACAACAACTGGAGATCTTCCACCTAATCACTGACAACTGGAGAACTTCCACCTGATCACTGACAACAACTGGAGATCTTCCACATGATCACTGACAACAACTGGAGATCTTCCACCTGATCACTGACAACAACTGGAGATCTTCCACATGATCACTGACAACAACTGGAGATCTTCCACATGATCACTGACAACAACTGGAGAACGTCCACCTGATCCCTGACAACAACTGGAGATCTTCCACCTAATCACTGACAACTGGAGAACGTCCACCTGATCACTGACAACAACTGGAGATCTTCCACATGATCACTGACAACAACTGGAGATCTTCCACATGATCACTGACAACAACTGGAGATCTTCCACATGATCACTGACAACAACTGGAGATCTACCACCTGATCACTGACAACAACTGGAGATCTTCCACCTGATCACTGACAACAACTGGAGATCTTCCACCTAATCACTGAGAACTGGAGAACTTCCACCTGATCACTGACAACAACTGGAGATCTTCCACATGATCACTGACAACAACTGGAGATCTTCCACATGATCAATGACAACAACTGGAGATCTTCCACCTGATCACTGACAACAACTGGAGATGTTCCACATGATCACTGACAACAACTAAAGATCTTCCACATGATCACTGACAACAACTGGAGATCTTCCACCTAATCACTGACAACTGGAGAACGTCCACCTGATCACTGACAACAACTGGAGATCTTCCACATGATCACTGACAACAACTGGAGATCTTCCACATGATCACTGACAACAACTGGAGAACGTCCACCTGATCACTGACAACAACTGGAGATCGTCCACAGGATCACTGACAACAACTGGAGATCTTCCACATGATCACTGACAACAACTGGAGATCTTCCACCTAATCTCTGACAACTAGAGAACTTCCACCTGATCACTGACAACAACTGGAGATCTTCCACATGATCAATGACAACAACTGGAGATCTTCCACCTGATCACTGACAACAACTGGAGATGTTCCACATGATCACTGACAACAACTAAAGATCTTCCACATGATCACTGACAACAACTGGAGATCTTCCACCTAATCTCTGACAACTAGAGAACTTCCACCTGATCACTGACAACAACTGGAGAGCTTCCACATGATCACTGACAACAACTGGAGATCTTCCACATGATCACTGACAACAACTGGAGATCTTCCACATGATCACTGACAACAACTAGAGAACTTCCACATGATCACTGACAACAACTGGAGATCTACCACCTGATCACTGACAACTGGAGATCTTCCACATGATCACTGACAACAACTGGAGATCTACCACCTGATCACTGACAACTAGAGAACTTCCACATGATCACTGACAACAACTGGAGATCTTCCACATGATCACTGACAACAACTGGAGATGTTCCACATGATCACTGACAACAACTAAATATCTTCCACATGATCACTGACAACAACTGGAGATCTTCCACCTAATCTCTGACAACTAGAGAACTTCCACCTGATCACTGACAACAACTGGAGAGCTTCCACATGATCACTGACAACAACTGGAGATCTTCCACCTAATCACTGACAACAACTGGAGATCTTCCACCTAATCTCTGACAACTAGAGAACTTCCACATGATCACTGACAACAACTGGAGATCTACCACATGATCACTGACAACAACTGGAGATCTTCCACATGATCACTGACAACAACTGGAGAACGTCCACCTGATCACTGACAACTGGAGATCTTCCACCTAATCACTGACAACTGGAGAACTTCCACCTGATCACTGACAACAACTGGAGATCTTCCACAAGATCACTGACAACAACTGGAGATCTTCCACATGATCAATGACAACAACTGGAGAACGTCCACCTGATCACTGACAACTGGAGATCTTCCACCTAATCACTGACAACTGGAGAACTTCCACCTGATCACTGACAACAACTGGAGATCTTCCACATGATCACTGACAACAACTGGAGATCTTCCACATGATCAATGACAACAACTGGAGATCTTCCACCTGATCACTGACAACAACTGGAGATGTTCCACATGATCACTGACAACAACTGGAGATCTTCCACATGGTCACTGACAACAACTGGAGAACGTCCACCTGATCACTGACAACAACTGGAGATCTTCCACCTAATCACTGACAACTGGAGAACGTCCACCTGATCACTGACAACAACTGGAGATCTTCCACATGATCACTGACAACAACTGGAGATCTTCCACATGATCACTGACAACAACTGGAGAACGTCCACCTGATCACTGACAACAACTGGAGATCTTCCACATGATCACTGACAACAACTGGAGATCTTCCACATGATCAATGACAACAACTGGAGATCTTCCACCTGATCACTGACAACAACTGGAGATGTTCCACATGATCACTGACAACAACTAAAGATCTTCCACATGATCACTGACAACAACTGGAGATCTTCCACATGATCACTGACAACAACTGGAGATCTACCACCTGATCACTGACAACAACTGGAGATCTTCCACATGATCACTGACAACAACTGGAAATCTTCCACATGATCACTGACAACAACTAGAGAACTTCCACATGATCACTGACAACAACTGGAGATCTACCACCTGATCACTGACAACTGGAGATCTTCCACATGATCACTGACAACAACTGGAGATCTTCCACCTAATCACTGACAACTGGAGAACTTCCACCTGATCACTGACAACAACTGGCGATCTACCACCTGATCACTGACAACAACTGGGGATCTACCACCTGATCACTGACAACAACTGGAGATCTTCCACATGATCACTGACAACAACTGGAGATCTTCCACTTAATCACTGACAACTGGAGATCTTCCACATGATCACTGACAACAACTGGAGATCTTCCACCTAATCACTGACAACTGGAGAACTTCCACCTGATCACTGACAACAACCGGAGATCTTCCACATGATCACTGACAACAACTGGAGATCTTCCACCTGATCACTGACAACAAGTCTTTCCTTCACCGACTCACAGTCGATGTTTGTTATGTGTAGGGGATGGGTGGTAGAGTGGTTGTCTATCAATCTGAAGGTTCCAGGTTCGATCCCAAAAAATCCCTTGTGGCCATGTCGAAGCATCCTTGAGCAAGGCACTTGAGCAAGTGGTCATCAGGAGGTCGCAGTGTCAAAGCACTTTGAGTGCCTTGAAGGTAGAAAAGTGTATTTACAAGTGAAGCCATTTAGCTTCAGTCCATGGAAGATGTAATAAGTAATGTAGAAATGTATGGAGCTAGAAAATAAATACAGTCCAACCCAGTTTTACCAAACTATTTTATGTAGTGTCTATTTCTACAACCTGTCTATGCGACAACTGGTCTTTACAACTTGTCTATTCTTTTTTTTTTTTGCAAAAATTATGGTAAAAGTGATAGCAAAATAAAAAATAATAATAACTCATCTATGTCAACAACCTGTCTCCGTAAGTAGACCATTCCTCTTTCCAACTTGTCTATATCGACAACCCGTCTATATAACCCGTATACGTCGACAACCGGGCAGCACGGTGGTAGAGGGGTTAGTGCATCTGCCTCACAATACGAAGGTCCTGAGTAGTCTTGGGTTCAATCCCGGGCTCGGGATCTTTCTGTGTGGAGTTTGCATGTTCTCCCCGTGACTGCGTGGGTTCCCTCCGGGTACTCCGGCTTCCTCCCACCTCCAAAGACATGCACCTGGGAATAGGTTGATTGGCAACACTAAATGGGTCCTAGTGTGTGAATGTGAGTGTGAATGTTGTCTGTCTATCTGTGTTGGCCCTGCGATGAGGTGGCGACTTGTCCAGGGTGTATCCCGCCTTCCGCCCGACTGTAGCTGAGATAGGCTCCAGCGCCCCCCGCCACCCCAAAGGTAACAAGCGGTAGAAAATGGATGGATGGACGTCGACAACCCATCAGTATACAACCCGTGTATGTCGACAACCCGTCTCTCTAACCCGTAAACGTCGACAACCTATCCATATAACCCGTATACATCGATAACCCGTCTCTATAACCTGCATACATCAACAACCCGTGCATGTAACCCAAATATGTCGATAACCCGTCTATATAACCTGTCTATATAACTCATAGACGCCGACAACCCGTCTCTATAACCTGCATACATCGACAACCCGTGTATGTAACACGAATACGTCGATAACCCGTCTATATAACCTGCATATGCCGACAACCCGTCTCTATAACCTGCATACATCAACAACCCGTGCATGTAACCCAAATTTGTCCATAACTCGTCCAAATAACCCGTCTATATAACTCGTAAACGTCGACAACCCGTCTATATAACTCGTAGACGTCGACAACCCGTCTCTATAACCTGCATACATCGACAACCCGTGTATGTAACACGAATACGTCGATAACCCGTCTGTATAACCTGCATATGTTGACAACCCGATCCTGTTCATAACTTTTATGGACAGAATTTCTAGGCGCAGTCAAGGCGTTGAGGGGATCTGGTTTGGTGGCTACAGGATTAGGTCTCTGCTTTTTGCAGATGATGTGGTCCGGATGGCTTCATCTGGCCAGGATCTCCAGCTCTCGCTGGATCGGTTCGCAGCCGAGTGTGAAGCGACTGGGATGAGAATCAGCACCTCCAAGTCCGAGTCCATGGTTCTCGCCCGGAAAAGGGTGGAATGCCATCTTCGGGTTGGGGAGGAGACCCTGCCCCAAGTGGAGGAGTTCAAGTACCTCGGAGTCTTGTTCACGAGTGAGGGAAGAGTGGATCGTGAGATCGACAGGCGGATCGGTGCGGCGTCTTCAGTAATGTGGACGCTGTATCGATCCGTTGTGGTGAAGAAGGAGCTGAGCCGGAAGGCAAAGCTCTCAATTTACCGGTCGATCTACGTTCCCATTCTCACCTATGGTCATGAGCTTTGGGTTATGACCGAAAGGACAAGATCACGGGTACAAGCGGCCGAAATGAGTTTCCTCCGCCGGGTGGCGGGGCTCTCCCTTGGAGATAGGGTGAGAAGCTCTGTCATCCGGGGGGAGCTCAAAGTAAAGCCACTGCTCCTCCACATCGAGAGGAGCCAGATGAGGTGGTTCGGGCATCTGGTCAGGATGCCACCGGATCGCCTCCCTCGGGAGGTGTTTAGGGCACGTCCGACCGGTAGGAGGCCACGAGGAAGACCCAGGACACGTTGGGAAGACTATGTCTCCCGGCTGGCCTGGGAACGCCTCGGGATCCCCCGGGAGGAGCTGGACGAAGTGGCTGGGGAGAGGGAAGTCTGGGCTTCCCTGCTTAGGCTGCTGCCCCCGCGACCCGACCTCGGATAAGCGGAAGAAGTTGGATGGATGGATGGATGTTGACAACCCATCTCTATAACCCGTAAACGTCGACAACTCGTCTATATAACCCTTATATGTCGACAGCCCGTCTCTATCACACTTATACATCGATAACCCACATATTTTGACAACCTGTCTATACAACCCATCTGTATTGACAATCTTTCTATGCCGAACAAGCCCAATAATGCTGAAAAGGGATCATATCATCTTTGTAAAGGCAAGTTTATCCACAGCATTTATAGATTGTCAGTTTGGCTGTCAATCACAACTCTATTGATAGTGACTCACTTTTATTGCAGTATGTTTGTGCTTTGGTTGTTTTGCTCAGTCCTTGTAGTTTGAACTGAGAGACTTCCAGTAAAAAGCGTGTCCAGCGTGTCTGTGGCTTGCGCCTGAACTTTGCCAAGCGTAAATTGTCCGAGCCGCGGGTCAAACGCTTGTCAATATCCCCGTAAAAGCCAGCTCCTCTCATGTAAAGAGGATTAGCTTCCGTCTGGGGAAAAATGACCAAAGCGCCATGAAAATATTTGCATTTGAATTTGAAAAACAGGGATTTTACCCTGAGGTGTGACAGGTGTGGGCGTCCTGGGGCCAGCGACAGCAGGACACATGCCACTGGCAGGTGGTCTCGGCCTGGGGTGGGGGGGGGGGGGGGGGGGGGTCACCTCTCAGACTGGGCGGTGGTCACTGCTGGGAGTTTATAAAGTGTGTTTTAACCCCTGTTTTCACTTCATTGTTGCTGTTTTGCTGCACTTGAATAACATTCTGTGTTTGTATGCATGATGAACATTGTTCCAACTACAAATGTCATTAATCATCATAAAGATTTACTGGAATGTCACTTTTCAATGCCTTTTTTGTTTACATGCTTTGCATTGCTTTTCTAATATTATCGGCTGTGAACTGCTTTTTGTCTCCATTTGTATCAGCTGACAAGAAGTTCTAGGTTTTAATACAGCATCTGGACTCCCCAGGCAACTTTGCCAGGATCCTCTTCGTGGACTTCAGCTCCGCCTTCAACTCCCTACAGAAGCATCTACTGATCCGGAAACTACACCAGCTCAACATCCCCCCTCAGCTGATCCACCTCACCCACAACTTCCTCACCGACTGATTGCAAGCAGTAAGGGTGGGCTCAAACACATCCCCGATGCTTACCATCAACACCGGGGTCCCACAGGGATGTGTGTTGAGCCCTTTCCTGTACACACTCCACACCAATGACTGCTGTAGCATCTCACCCACCACAACATACTTAAAATACTCAGATGACACAGCCATTCTCGCACTCCTCTCCAACAGTCAATCCATCCTGGACTATCATAACACAGTCAAACATTTCACAGAGTCATGCACAGCCAGTTATCTGGAAATCAATGTCAATAAAACAAAAGAAATATGGTTCAACCCCCCCTCACCTCAGAACCCCATCATCATAAACACACAAACAGTTAAAACAGTTGACACTTTTAAAAACCTGGGCATAACCTTGGACAATAAACTCACCTTTGATCAACACACCACGGACATTCAAAAAAGAAGTCAACAAAGACTGTCAGCCATCCGGAAACTTAAAGGACTATACGTTGCACCTCATCTCCTGTTATTACTTTACCAAAGCATTGTTCAACCCATCCTTCTGTACTGTTCCACATGTGTTTTCACCATGCTTTCTGTAACCAACCGGACCAAACTCACACGCATTACAAACATAGCAGCTAAAATCATCGGCCTACCCACACCCAACATTTCAGACATAAACCACAGGTCCATCACCCGACTGGCAAAAACAATAGTCCAGGATATCACTCACCCACTACACCAATATATCATCCCACTACCATCAGGGCGCAGGTACAGAACAATCAAATTCCGGAGGGCCCGCCTCAGGAAAAGCCTGATCCCTGCAGCTATAGCCGCCCTTAACAGCAGGCCCGGCCGACCTGTCTGACAAGCCTGTAAATGTGTGTTAGTCATGTATGATGTCTTTGTGTTATTTTTTTGTGTGATGTGTAATGTCTAGTGTTTAAATGTACGGCAGTGACAATGAATTTCCCCAAGGGTGCCAATAAATCTAATCTAAATCTAATCTAATCTAATCTAATACAAACACAACCCATTCAGATTTGGATTTGTTTTGTGCTAAAATCTACTTTTCCCACAGAATATCCATTAGATCCCTGCCATTCGCGTGGGGTACTTTACGAGTCTACCTGTTAATGGCAAATAATCAAGAGCAGAGGTGGGTAGTAACGCGCTACATATACTACAGTACATTTACTTAAGTTACTTTTGGTACGGTATGGTATGATTTTTATTGTCATTGCACAAATACAACAAAATGTCATTTTCACCACAAACCCGCTCAAAATTAGACAAACATTGTACAGGGTTACAGAACAGGAACAGCGATGGGTCGCCACTCACGGCACCCCGTAAAAGGTAGGGGGAAAAGGTAGACGCTGGGGGAGAATGAGTAAAAAAAAATGTTGATCTCAGACTGGGCTCAAATGGGGGCACAGATTGAGGCCGAGAAAAAAACTCTTGACACAGAAGCCACAAGACTTGCAACAGGAGAGGAGGGGGCAGGCATCCGGCCCAAGGCTGCCAGCCAATAGGGGCGCTACTCCGTTTTCAAACCTGTTCAAGATTAGACAAACATTGTACAGGGTTACGGAACAGGAACGGTGATGGGTCGTGTTACGTTTTGGACCAGTTGTTCCTCCCAGGGAATTCAAGTCACAATTCGCTCCCAAGTTCTTTCCGACACTTAAAGCTGAGTTGAAAAACCACCAGAGACAGAATAGGTATTTTGTTGTATATTCTCAAAGCTTTGCCAATATACATTGATTGAGACCAGTCTAACCCTAGAACATTCTATTGCGCCTCCCAAAATGGTCTGTTTTCCCGATCCCACCACCCTCTCTCTCGTCCCATCTCTGTAGACAAAACAAATGCTAGTCAAAACACATTCCAAAGAACTCAAGGTTAACACACACAGTATACTTGCTGACAGAGCATCAAGAGAAGAAATGGAAAACACGAGCTGTTTTCAAATATGACAAAGAAATGGAAGAAGTACAACTTAAGTTCGGATATATGTAAATATCTGCCTCCGACAGTCGCCACTACTGCACTCCGTTAAGTGGGCTAGCGAGCTTATAGGTGAGCCGCAACGCAGCCCATCTGACATCTACTGTATGCCACACAGCTGCAACGCTCTATTATTCACCACTGCACCATCATCCTTTACACAGTCAATTCCAGCCCTATTATTCACCACTGCACTATCATCCTTTACACAGTCAATTCCAGCTCTATTATTCACCACTGCACCATCATCCTTTACACAGTCTATTCCAGCTCTATTATTCACCACTGCACCATCATCCTTTACATGGTCTATTCCAGCTCTATTATTCACCACTGCACCATCATCCTTTACACAGTCTATTCCAGCTCTATTATTCACCACTGCACCATCATCCTTTACATGGTCTATTCCAGCTCTATTATTCACCACTGCACCATCATCCTTTACACAGTCTATTCCAGCTCTATTATTCACCACTGCACCATCATCCTTTACACAGTCAATTCCAGCTCCTTCACTCTGGTGATTTATTTATTATGCCATAGCGCTTTAATCACAATGATTGAATTGGTTTATTAGTGATTATATTCTAGTGTGCCTGTATACGGGTGACCGTTTGTGGATTTTTCAAATGTTTTTATGTTTTATATGATTTGTGTTTGCTTGCTTCATTCTGTCTTGATGCTGAAACAGGTGAAAACTAATGGGTTGCTATGGTGACAATCAAGAGTGCACAATGAGTCCAAACGTGGAACAGGTGAAACTAATGGGGTAATCATGCAAACAAGACAAGGGAGTGAAAAGCCAGAAACTAAACAAAACATGACTTATAACAAAACATGATTACACAGACATGACAAAATGTTCTTGTATGCAGTTGAAAAATAGAGCAAAACGATATAATATAATTACTAATAACTAATAACACAAATTTGGTTTAAAATGTATTGTACATAAAACAAAAATATATGCATTATTATATTATATTATATACATTCATCATGATGTTATAAATATGATGATGTCATATTGACCCCCCTCCACACCCCCACCTCCACATATTAAAGAGGCAATCTGGTGAAAACTCTGTTTCTGTACGACTTTAAAGACGTATCAACAAGTTTGCTCGGATTCGTACAAACTCAGGGGTTCCACTGTGTGCTCGTTCCCCTTCAATGTTTGACGGAACAAGAGTTCAGCCTTTCAGACAAAAAGCAGGGAAAAATGATTTGTCGATTTTGTTCACTAGCATGAAGTTAGACATCGGGGGCGGTACCTCTGGATTGGCAGACCGGGGTGGTGGTTCTTCTCTTTAAGAAGGGCAACCGGAGGGTGTGTTCCAACTATCGTGGGATCACACTCCTCAGCCTTCCCGGTAAGGTCTATTCAGGTGTACTGGAGAGGAGGCTACGCCGGATAGTCGAACCTCGGATTCAGGAGGAACAGTGTGGTTTTCGTCCTGGTCGTGGAACTGTGGACCAGCTCTATACTCTCGGCAGGGTCCTTGAGGGTGCATGGGAGTTTGCCCAACCAGTCTACATGTGCTTTGTAGACTTGGAGAAGGCATTCGACCGTGTACCCCGGGAAGTCCTGTGGGGAGTGCTCAGAGAGTATGGGGTACCGGACTGTCTTATTGTGGCAGTTCGCTCCCTGTATAATCAGTGTCAGAGCTTGGTCCGCATTGCCGGCAGTAAGTCGGACACGTTTCCAGTGAGGGTTGGACTCCGCCAAGGCTGCCCTTTGTCACCGATTCTGTTCATAACCTTTATGGACAGAATTTCTAGGCGCAGTCAGGGCGTTGAGGGGATCTGGTTTGGTGGCTGCAGGATTAGGTCTCTGCTATTTGCAGATGATGTGGTCCTGATGGCTTCCTCCGGCCAAGATCTTCAGCTCTCACTGGATCGGTTCGCAGCCGAGTGTGAAGCGACTGGGATGGGAATCAGCACCTCCAAGTCCGAGTCCATGGTTCTCTCCCGGAAAAGGGTGTAGTGCCATCTCCAGGTTGGGGAGGAGATCTTGCCCCAAGTGGAGGAGTTCAAGTACCTCGGAGTCTTGTTCACGAGTGGGGGAAGAGTGGATCGTGAGATCGACAGGCGGATCGGTGCGGCGTCTTCAGTAATGCGGACGCTGTATCGATCCGTTGTGGTGAAGAAGGAGCTGAGCCGGAAGGCAAAGCTCTCGATTTACCGGTCGATCTACGTTCCCATCCTCACCTATGGTCATGAGCTTTGGGTCATGACCGAAAGGACAAGATCACGGGTACAAGCGGCCGAAATGAGTTTCCTCCGCCGAGTGGCGGGGCTCTCCCTTAGAGATAGGGTGAGAAGCTCTGTCATTCGGAGGGAGCTCAAAGTAAAGCCGCTGCTCCTCCACATCGAGAGGAGCCAGATTAGGTGGTTCGGGCATCTGGTCAGGATGCCACCCGAACGCCTCCCTAGGAAGGTGTTTCTTAGGGCACGTCCGACCGGTAGGAGGCCACGGGGAAGACCCAGGACACGCTGGGAAGACTATCTCTCTCGGCTGGCCTGGGAACGCCTCGGGATCCCCTCGGGAGGAGCTGGACGAAGTGGCTGGGGAGAGGGAAGTCTGGGTTTCTTTGCTTAAGCTGCTGCCCCCGCGACCCGACCTCGGATAAGCGGAAGAAGATGGATGGATGGAGCATGAAGTTAGTCCGCATGTTGACCTCGCTCTTCTTTTTTCCATATTGTACTGCGAACAAGTGAGGGTTTGTTCCCCGAGTGTTTACAAGCGTGTGCTCAACTGTTAATCCTCACTTTTACTAGTCTGACACACACACACACACACACACACACACACACACACACACACACACACACACACACTATGACAGGTTTTACCGCCCTGATCCGGGTCAGTTGTGCCTCATGTCTCCCTGAAGAGGTTATATAATAATACCATAGGGCAATGAGTGGCGTACATTGTTCACACACAGCGTGTGTACTTCACTGTACACACACAGCCACACACACACGCACTCACACACAGATGTGTGGGTCAGCAGCAATTAGCGCAGCTGTGACCTCACACGTTCGGGTCAGCGATTCCCACAAAACGGACAAAAAGAAACTTGTCCTGGAATGTGTGCTCCCAATTAGAAGTGGGCGCTGAGCCTGGCGGGCACACAATGGCGCAGGTGAGAAGTTGGACGGGACCGCTGTCACAGTTTGCTCTAGAAGCCCAATAGAACCCCGCAAGCCTGTTTACCAATCAAGTGTGGCGGCGGCATCGCTTTGAAGGGCTTCGAAGGTGATGTAATACAAACATTCATCACATTTCATCCATCTTTACTAGCTTATTCAACACATTTTCTAAAAAAGTACACAATTAAAAAGAAGCAACCTACTTGAATGGTACTTAACTAGACCAAAGTACCCAATTACAAAAAAGTACTCTACTAGAATGAAGTAACCAACTTCTAATGGTACTCAAAAATAACAACGTACAACAAGAAACAAGTACTCAACTAGAACGATGTAAGGAACAATAAATGGTACTCAAGTACAACCAGGTACACAACAATAACAAAGAAACTGAAACAAAGTAAATAACTTGAATGGTAGAAAACTATACCGACGTACCAAACTCATACCTGCCAACTTTTGAAATCAGAAAAACCTAGTAGCCAGGGTCCAGGGGCCGCAGTCCTGGTGGGGGGTTCAGGCTTCGCCCCCCCGACGCAAAATGATTGATTGCATTCAGACAGGTTAAAATGTTGCTAAAACCATCACTTTTCTATCAGTCACAGTGACTTTTCAAAACAAAAATATTACAGCAAAAATCATATTGATTGACATGTTTATTCTGTAAGCTAACTTCAATAGTTTGAAATGATTTTGACAGTCAATGCCAGTTATCCTGTCAACCTTTCACAAGACTTCAATTTGTTAATTGAAAGTATAAACAGTATAAACACTTTTTACAGTAAACAAATGGTAAAACAGTACTAAACAATTCCATAAAAATAAAAAAATTGGTGTCATTATTAACTTTCTGTCCAAGCTTGTATAATCTACTGCCTTGTTCAATTGTAAAAAAATATTCTGTGCCTAAAATTCACATTTCTATCACAATTATCATACTGTAAACATGGTAAGCTAACTTCATTAAAATTAATAGTCCTGTCAATAGCATGGAATTACAATTCAAATGTTTTTTTGTAAGCCTTTCAAAAGAATTCAAAATATGAAAAATGAATGAAAATTAATTGAAGCCATCAGACACTTGAAAAGTGGCACATCACATCTCTAATGTAATCATTTGAACTTTTCAACAGAAATAGCACTGCAAAAATATTAAGGACATACTTCTGTATTTTGGTAGTTATGCTGTCAACATTTAACAAGATTTCTTCAACTTGGACTTGAAAGCATAAATAGTATAAACACTTTTAACAGTATAACAGTACTAAACAATTCCAATAGATAACATTGGTGTCATTACCTTTTTGTGGCTAAAATCCAAATTTAGCAACGGCATTAGACTTGTGTTTTTTTGTCCCAACGTGGTCTTTTACATCGCTAATTCCTCCGTGTCCGATCGAAAAAATCTTGTCTGCACAAGGTGCAATTCGCGTAGTTTTCACCCTTTTTTGGAACGGATAATTATTCCCGGATAGGCTTTTGAATATTCTTCACGGAATGACTGCAGTTTTCTTTTCGGTTTAAGACTCGTTTGCGATTTTTCTCCGGCTGATTCCATGATCGTTCGCTCGTTTGGAAACAATGGGCAACAGGTGCCTCGTGCTTGGCAGCGGTGCTATAAATAGCCTCGCGCATGGCATTCGGAATGGCTCGATAGGAAGTTACGGGAAGCAGTGTCGATTGTCATTGTTGTTACGCGATTTCGTGAATAAAACTTAAAAAAAAATTATTTTTTTTAATTAATGAAAAACCGTATTTTTTATCACTGCAATATCACTGATGAAAACCGTACTAATTACGGGAAAACCGGAGTAGTTGGCAGGTATGCATACGTCGCACCCACGGCCAAACTATGAAAAAAACGTCGACTTATAGTCCGAAAAATACGGTATATACTTGTAGTGTGTATATAAAGCATTGATGGAGGTTTTTAGAGCACTTTATAGGCATAATAGAGCAGATCTCATTACCTCCATTGTTAGCTGACTCTTGGTAGTGTTTATTTATGAGTTAGAATGTAGTAATAAAGATGTGTTCTTGTCTTATATAAGGATTGTGAATGATAAACAAAATGGACAAAATGACAAAAAAAAATGTGCAGATCCTCTTTAAGAATCGGAGAGATACGACGCTTACCGCCACCTACCAGGAAGCGGCGGATGTATTTGTGGTGATGCAATGGTGGCGGGGCGGCCACGCATGGGAAACCCCGGGTCGTCTTTGCAGGTCGGCGATGTAACGGCGTCCAGTCTGCACGCATCATCTTGATTTAGCATCTCAATAAAAGAAGATTTGCAGTCATTGTGAGGCTGAAGCAGAAGGAGTAAACACACGTTAATCACACATTATGGGATGTTTTCTAAGCAGAGAAACAACAAAAGCACATCCTCTGGAAGTTATTATTTGTCTTCTTCACGCGGCACTCAATGAGGCCCCAGGGCCCACGTAGCAAATGACTTGGTGGGTCAAATGCTGTCAGAACATGCGTTAGAGTGTGTGTGTGTGTGTGTGTGTGTGTGTGTGTGTGTGTGTGTGTGTGTGTGTGTGTGTGTGTGTGTGTGTGTGTGTGTGTGTGTGTGTGTGTGTGTGTGTGTGTGCGTACTAAAAATAAAGCATCTGAAATATTTAACTTAGTGACCCAGAAAGGCGCCCTGGCTCATCATTTGTTTGCACAAGCCCAGGACGCCCGCCATGATATCATGATATCATGATATCATGATATCATGAGGCTCATCCCTCTTCATGAGAAGTCACATGACGTGAAACATACGTTTGTACCATAAAACCTATAAAACAATACATGCTCTGAAGATGTTGATGCCTGCGAGTGCTATCTCTGCTCTGCCTTACGCCAGCGCCGACATCTGGCTTGTATCTGCAAGCGTGAGGAGGGACACGACATGTTCCTACGCCGCTCAAAGGACGCGGAGGATTTATGGTCTGTCGTAAAGGCAACATCCAGGTGGAGCCACGAATGTCAAGCATTCGAACCAAAGTTCACTTACAGCAGAGGTGTCCAAAGTACGGCCGGGGGGGCCATTTGCCTGCCGCACATTGTTCAAATACCAAGACAAACAAAGTGGAATAAAAGAGCAAATATGTACCGGTGGGACAACACCTTCCCTTTATTTCAAAAATCCTCGAAAAAATTGTCGCACAGCAGCTAAATGAACACTTAGTGTCTAACAATCTCTGTGAACCTTTTCAATCCGGTTTCAGGGCAAATCACTCTACGGAGACAGCCCTCGCAAAAATGACTAATGATCTACTGCTAACGATGGATTCTGATGCGTCATCTATGTTGCTGCTTCTTGATCTTAGCGCTGCTTTCGATACCGTCGATCATAACATTTTATTAGAGCGTATCAAAACACGTATTGGTATGTCAGACTTAGCTTTGTCGTGGTTTAACTCTTATCTTACTGACAGGATGCAATGCGTCTCCCATAATAATGTGACCTCGGACTATGTTAAGGTAACGTGCGGAGTTCCTCAGGGTTCGGTTCTTGGCCCTGCACTCCTTAGTATTTACATGCTGCCGCTAGGCGACATCATACGCAAATACGGTGTTAGCTTTCATTGTTATGCTGATGACAGCCAACTCTACATGCCCCTAAAGATGACCAACACGCCGGATTGTAGTCAGCTGGAGGCGTGTCTTAATGAAATTAAACAATGGATGTCCGCTAACTTCTTGCAACCCAAGAAAACGGAAATGCTGATTATCGGTCCTGCTAAACACCGACATTTATTTAATAATACCACCTTAACATTTGACAACCAAACAATTACACAAAGCGACTCAGTAAAGAATCTGGGTATTATTTTCGACCCAACTCTCTCCTTTGAGTCACACATTAAGAGTGTTACTAAAACGGCCTTCTTTCATCTCCGTAATATCGCTAAAATTCGTTCTATTTTATCCACTAGCGACGCTGAGATCATTATTCATGCGTTCGTTACGTCTCGTCTCGACTACTGTAACGTATTATTTTCGGGTCTCCCTATGTCTAGCATTAAAAGATTACAGTTGGTACAGTTGGTCATTAGAGATGTGGACTCCAAGGTCAGGTACCTTGGAGTCCACATCTCTAATGACTTCTCCTGGACAGTCAACACCACATCAATCATCAAGAAGGCTCAGCAGCGGCTACACTTCCTTAGAGTCCTCGGGAAGGACAACCTGAAGCCTGACCTGCTGCTGACCTTCTACCGCTCGTCCATCGAGAGCCTGCTGACCTACTGTATTACGGTATGGTACGGCAGCTGCACTGCAGCAGACAGGGAGAGGCTGCAAAGAGTGGTCAAGACGGCTCAGAAGATCATCGGCCGCCCTCTCCCCTCTCTGACGGACATCTACACCTCCCGCTGCCTCAACAGAGCCAGTGCCATCATCAAGGACAGCACCCACCCTGGCTCTGACCTGTTCCACCTGCTGCCCTCTGGGAAGCGCTATAGGTGCATTAAAACCAAAACAAACAGGCTAAAGAACAGCTTCTTCCCCAGGGCCATAACCATCCTGAACGGACTGCCCCATTGTCCCTCATAACTGCCTTCTCTTCGGTGCAATAACCCATTCCACCAACCACCCTGTTTTTTTTTGTTTTTTTTTCATGTATATATTCATTTCACACCATATTCATTGCACTTCTACATTTTTTATATTTTTATATATTTGCACATTGTTTTTCTAGCATGCACACATCGTACTGTATGGAATGGCCTCAATCTCGTTACCTTGCGTAATGACAATAAAGCTGATTCTGAAAATGCGGCTGCTAGACTTTTGACAAGAACAAGAAAGTTTGATCATATTACGCCTATACTGTATATACCTTTATATACATATTAATATATGTATCTACTGGCTCACCTGCACTGGCTTCCTGTGCACTTAAGATGTGACTTTAAGGTTTTACTACTTATGTATAAAATACTACACGGTCTAGCTCCGTCCTATCTTGTCGATTGCATTGTACCATATGTCCCGGCAAGAAATCTGCGTTCAAAGAACTCCGGCTTATTAGTGATTCCCAGAGCCCAAAAAAAGTCTGCGGGCTATAGAGCGTTTTCTATTGGGGCTCCAGTACTATGGAATGCCCTCCCGGTAACAATTAGAGATGCTACCTCAGTAGAAGCATTTAAGTCCCATCTTAAAACTCATTTGTATACTCTAGCCTTTAAATAGCCCCCCTGTTAGACCAGTTGATCTGCCGTTTCTTTTCTTTTCTCCTCTGCTCCCCTTTTCCTTGTGGAGGAGGGGGGGCACAGGTCCGGTGGCCATGGATGAAGTGCTGGCTGTCCAGAGTCGGGACCCGGGGTGGACCGCTCGCCTGTGCATCGGCTGGGAACATCTCTGCGCTGCTGACCCGTCTCCGCTCGGGATGGTGTCCTGCTGGCCCCACTATGGACTGGACTCTTACTATTATGTTGGATCCACTATGGACTGGACTCTCACAATATTATGTCAGACCCACTCGACATCCATTGCTTTCGGTCTCCCCTAGAGGGAGGGGGTTACCCACATATGCGGTCCTCTCCAAGGTTTCTCATAGTCATTCACATCGACGTCCCACTGGGGTGAGTTTTTCCTTGCCCTTATGTGGGCTCTGTACCGAGGATGTCGTTGTGGCTTGTGCAGCCCTTTGAGAGACACTTGTGATTTAGGGCTATATAAATAAACATTGATTGATTGATTGATTGACAATGTGGTTATGTACAGAAGACATATTTAATTGTAGAGTATATTAGTTGACATGCTCTGAAGGCTGTATTATTTACGGTAAGGGTGCTAACTTGCAGCGAGCAACTTGGCAGGATGTGAAAGTGAATGTTAGCAAGTTTTTTGCAACGTCTGATACTGATATATGTAAAAATGCCAATTATCAGCCTATCCGATAATGGGTGGCTCTCTAAATGAGACCTGTTAGATGCTGATGTTAATGTTGACGTTCAAAGCCTCATCAAATGTTGTGACCCCCACACTTGCCCTTGGCTGTTGGGTCTCACCCCCCCCCCCCCATGTCCATATTCAGCCCCCTAACCGCCCAGACGTGAATCCATTAGCATTTTGGGGGTGCACAAGACTATCAATATTAATGCTGTGTGACTTTCTCTCACATCAATATTGATGCTGTTGCAGAGCGGACCCCCTTTAAGCATTTATAAGATGGGGGGGGGGATGATGGACATTTTCCTGCACAGCTATTTCCATGGGAGCCAAAAAGGGGAGGGGGCGCTTGATGAGATCCGAGTGGAAAGGGGGGTGGGGGGTGTGTGTTTGGAGACGGATCCAATTCCCCTCGCAATGCTTTAGCGGAGATGATAGTTGTGGAAAAATGAATGTTTCATTTGGCGCCATCAGGAACACAGCCTGTTGATTCTGGAAGCTACCAATGTTGGGGGGGGGGGGGGGGGGGGGGGGGCTATAACGGACCACCACCACTACAATATTAGCTTTGGAGACACACACTGCTACATATGTCACACCCCCATCTTTGTTGTTGTTTATCATCTCCACTACTAAAGTCCTACTGTCATGTTGTTGTTGTTGTTTATCATCTCCACTACTAAAATCCTACTGTCATGTTGTTGTTGTTGTTTATCATCCCCACTACTAAAGTCCTACTGTCATGTTGTTGTTTATCATCCCCACCACTAAAGTCCTACTGTCATGTTGTTGTTGTTGTTTATCATCCCCACTACTAAAGTCCTACTGTCATGTTGTTGTTGTTGTTTATCATCCCCACTACTAAAGTCCTACTGTCATGTTGTTGTTGTTGTTTATCATCCCCACTACTAAAGTCCTACTGTCATGTTGTTGTTGTTGTTTATCATCCCCACTACTAAAGTCCTACTGTCATGTTGTTGTTGTTGTTTATCATCCCCACTACTAAAGTCCTACTGTCATGTTGTTGTTGTTGTTTATCATCCCCACTACTAAAGTCCTACTGTCATGTTGTTGTTGTTGTTTATCATATCCACTACTAAAGTCCTACTGTCATGTTGTTGTTTATCATATCCACTACTAAAGTCCTACTGTCATGTTGTTGTTGTTGTTTATCATCCCCACTACTAAAGTCCTACTGTCATGTTGTTGTTGTTGTTTATCATCTCCACTACTAAAGTCCTACTGTCATGTTGTTGTTTATCATCCCCACTACTAAAGTCCTACTGTCATGTTGTTGTTGTTGTTTATCATCTCCACTACTAAAATCCTACTGTCATGTTGTTGTTGTTGTTTATCATCCCCACTACTAAAGTCCTACTGTCATGTTGTTGTTGTTGTTTATCATCTCCACTACTAAAGTCCTACTGTCATGTTGTTGTTGTTGTTGTTTATCATCTCCACTACTAAAGTTCTACTGTCATGTTGTTGTTGTTGTTTATCATCTCCACTACTAAAGTCCTACTGTCATGTTGTTGTTGTTGTTTATCATCCCCACTACTAAAGTCCTACTGTCATGTTGTTGTTGTTGTTTATCATCCCCACTACTAAAGTCCTACTGTCATGTTGTTGTTGTTGTTTATCATCCCCACTACTAAAGTCCTACTGTCATGTTGTTGTTTATCATCCCCACCACTAAAGTCCTACTGTCATGTTGTTGTTGTTGTTTATCATCCCCACTACTAAAGTCCTACTGTCATGTTGTTGTTGTTGTTTATCATCTCCACTACTAAAGTCCTACTGTCATGTTGTTGTTGTTGTTTATCATCACCACTACTAAAGTCCTACTGTCATGTTGTTGTTGTTGTTTATCAACCCCACTACTAAAGTCCTACTGTCATGTTGTTGTTGTTGTTTATCATCCCCACTACTAAAGTCCTACTGTCATGTTGTTGTTGTTGTTTATCATCTCCACTACTAAAGTTCTACTGTCATGTTGTTGTTGTTGTTTATCATCCCCACTACTAAAGTCCTACTGTCATGTTGTTGTTGTTGTTTATCATCTCCACTACTAAAGTCCTACTGTCATGTTGTTGTTTATCATCCCCACTACTAAAGTCCTACTGTCATGTTGTTGTTGTTGTTTATCATCTCCACTACTAAAGTCCTACTGTCATGTTGTTGTTGTTGTTTATCATCCCCACTACTAAAGTCCTACTGTCATGTTGTTGTTGTTGTTTATCATCCCCACTACTAAAGTCCTACTGTCATGTTGTTGTTGTTGTTTATCATCTCCACTACTAAAGTCCTACTGTCATGTTGTTGTTGTTGTTGTTTATCATCTCCACTACTAAAGTTCTACTGTCATGTTGTTGTTGTTGTTTATCATCTCCACTACTAAAGTTCTACTGTCATGTTGTTGTTGTTGTTTATCATCCCCACTACTAAAGTCCTACTGTCATGTTGTTGTTGTTGTTTATCATCCCCACTACTAAAGTCCTACTGTCATGTTGTTGTTTATCATCCCCACTACTAAAGTCCTACTGTCATGTTGTTGTTGTTGTTTATCATCTCCACTACTAAAATCCTACTGTCATGTTGTTGTTGTTGTTTATCATCCCCACTACTAAAGTCCTACTGTCATGTTGTTGTTTATCATCCCCACTACTAAAGTCCTACTGTCATGTTGTTGTTGTTGTTTATCATCTCCACTACTAAAGTCCTACTGTCATGTTGTTGTTGTTGTTGTTTATCATCTCCACTACTAAAGTTCTACTGTCATGTTGTTGTTGTTGTTTATCATCCCGGCTACTAAAGTCCTACTGTCATGTTGTTGTTGTTGTTTATCATCTCCACTACTAAAGTCCTACTGTCATGTTGTTGTTGTTGTTTATCATCCCCACTACTAAAGTCCTACTGTCATGTTGTTGTTGTTGTTTATCATCCCCACTACTAAAGTCCTACTGTCATGTTGTTGTTGTTGTTGTTTATCATCACCACTACTAAAGTCCTACTGTCATGTTGTTGTTGTTGTTTATCATCCCCACTACTAAAGTCCTACTGTCATGTTGTTGTTGTTGTTTATCATCTCCACTACTAAAGTTCTACTGCCATGTTGTTGTTGTTGTTTATCATCTCCACTACTAAAGTCCTACTGTCATGTTGTTGTTGTTGTTTATCATCACCACTACTAAAGTCCTACTGTCATGTTGTTGTTGTTGTTTATCATCCCCACTACTAAAGTCCTACTGTCATGTTGTTGTTGTTGTTGTTTATCATCTCCACTACTAAAGTCCTACTGTCATGTTGTTGTTGTTGTTTATCATCCCCACTACTAAAGTCCTACTGTCATGTTGTTGTTGTTGTTGTTGTTTATCATCTCCACTACTAAAGTCCTACTGTCATGTTGTTGTTGTTGTTTATCATCACCACTACTAAAGTCCTACTGTCATGTTGTTGTTGTTGTTTATCATCTCCACTACTAAAGTTCTACTGTCATGTTGTTGTTGTTGTTTATCATCCCTACTACTAAAGTCCTACTGTCATGTTGTTGTTGTTGTTTATCATCTCCACTACTAAAGTCCTACTGTCATGTTGTTGTTGTTGTTTATCATCCCCACTACTAAAGTCCTACTGTCATGTTGTTGTTGTTTATCATCCCCACTACTAAAGTCCTACTGTCATGCTGTTGTTGTTGTTTATCATATCCACTACTAAAGTCCTACTGTCATGTTGTTGTTGTTGTTTATCATCCCCACTACTAAAGTCCTACTGTCATGTTGTTGTTGTTGTTTATCATATCCACTACTAAAGTCCTACTGTCATGTTGTTGTTGTTGTTTATCATCCCCACTACTAAAGTCCTACTGTCATGTTGTTGTTGTTGTTTATCATCCCCACTACTAAAGTCCTACTGTCATGTTGTTGTTGTTGTTTATCATCTCCACTACTAAAGTCCTACTGTCATGTTGTTGTTGTTGTTTATCATCTCCACTACTAAAGTCCTACTGTCATGTTGTTGTTGTTGTTTATCATCTCCACTACTAAAGTCCTACTGTCATGTTGTTGTTTATCATCCCCACTACTAAAGTCCTACTGTCATGTTGTTGTTGTTGTTTATCATCTCCACTACTAAAGTTCTACTGTCATGTTGTTGTTGTTGTTTATCATCCCCACTACTAAAGTCCTACTGTCATGTTGTTGTTGTTGTTTATCATCTCCACTACTAAAGTTCTACTGTCATGTTGTTGTTGTTGTTTATCATCTCCACTACTAAAGTCCTACTGTCATGTTGTTGTTGTTGTTGTTTATCATCTCCACTACTAAAGTCCTACTGTCATGTTGTTCCATCCATCCATCCATCCATCCATCTTCTTCCGCTTATCCGAGGTCGGGTCGCGGGGACAGCAGCCTAAGCAGCCTGACCAGATGCCCGAACCACCTCATCTGGCTCCTCTCGATGTGGAGGTGCAGCGGCTTTACTTTGAGCTCCCCCCGGATGACAGAGCTTCTCACCCTATCTCTAAGGGAGAGCCCCGCCACCCGGCGGAGGAAACTCATTTCGGCCGCTTGTACCCGTGATCTTGTCCTTTCGGTCATGACCCAAAGCTCATGACCATAGGTGAGGATGGGAACGTAGATCGACCGGTAAATCGAGAGCTTTGCCTTCCGGCTCAGCTCCTTCTTCACCACAACGGATCGATACAGCGTCCGCATTACTGAAGACGCCGCACCGATCCGCCTGTCGATCTCACGATCCACTCTTCCCCCACTCGTGAACAAGACTCCGAGGTACTTGAACTCCTCCACTTGGGGCAAGATCTCCTTCCCAACCCGGAGTTGGCACTCCACCCTTTTCCGGGCGAGAACCATGGACTCCGACTTGGAGGTGCTGATTCCCATCCCAGTCGCTTCACACTCGGCTGCGAACCGATCCAGTGAGAGCTGAAGATCTTGGCCGGAGGAAGCCATCAGGACCACATCATCTGCAAATAGCAGAGACCTAATCCTGCAGCCACCAAACCAGATCCCCTCAACGCCTTGACTGCGCCTAGAAATTCTGTCCATAAAAGTTATGAACAGAATGGGTGACAAAGGGCAGCCTTGGCGGAGTCCAACCCTCACTGGAAACGTGTCCGACTTACTGCCGGCAATGCGGACCGAGCTCTGGCACTGAGCATACAGGGAGCGGACTGCCACAATCAGACAGTCCGATACCCCATACTCCCTGAGCACTCCCCACAGGACTTCCCGAGGGACACGGTCGAATGCCTTCTCCAAGTCCACAAAACACATGTAGACTGGTTGGGCAAACTCCCATGCACCCTCAAGGACCCTGCCGAGAGTATAGAGCTGGTCCACAGTTCCACGACCAGGACGAAAACCACACTGTTCCTCCTGAATCCGAGGTTCGACTATCCGGCGTAGCCTCCTCTCCAGTACACCTGAATAGACCTTACCGGGAAGGCTGAGGAGTGTGATCCCACGATAGTTAGAACACACCCTCCGGTTCCCCTTCTTATGATGAGTTGACTTGAAACTGTTTAATGTTGCACTTTTTATATGTAGAAGAAAAGTTTTGTCAATTTATTTAATCCGAGCAACAACTTGAGGCAGTTTAATGTTGATTAACGTGGGCAGAATTATTATAGTGTTCCCAATGTTAAAAGGATAAAGCCATTGTTTACACATTAGGTAAATAAATAACCAAAAAATTTACATTTTGTTGTTTTCTTACTGTACCGAAAATGAACCGAACCGTGACCTCTGAACCGAGGTACGTACCAAACCAACATTTTTGTGTACCGTTACACCCCTATATCAAAGATGAGAAGAATAAGTGATTATTACATTTTAACAGAAGTGTAGATAGAACATGTTAAAACAGAAAATAAGCAGATGTTAACAGTAAATGAACAAGTAGATTAATAATCAATTTTTACAGTTTGTCCCTCATAATGTGTACAAAATTATAGGTAGATAAATGACACAATATGTTACAATATGTTATGTTACCATGAATTGATGAACGTGGACACCGACTTAAACAAGTGTAAAAACTTATCGGGGTGTTACCATTTAGTGGTCAATTGTACGGAATATGTACTGTACTGTGCAATCTACTAATAAAAGTTTCAATCAATCAAACAAACTGCATAAGTCGGCAGACTAATTAGAATTTAATTTGTTTGTTTACTTACTGTTGAGTATTAAACTCTGCGACTGCTCTTTTCAGATATTGACCAGTTGTTGTTGTTCCGCTCAGAGAACACATGCTCATCATTTCCATGTTAGGTTAGATTCGTTTAGTATCTGTAAACCACAAGCAAACACCCATCACATTTATGTCATTTAACTAAACAACAATATATATATTATGCCTATAGATATGCTGAAAGTTAAGACATAATATAGTGTGATAATGTGAGCTAGCCACAATAGCAGCAGCAGTGCTATCCTTGATGTTAGCTCGTAGCTTTCTGACAACACAGCACCAATAATATGAATAAAACACCACTAAATGTTACACAAACACAGTGATAACAAACTAAACTAGTCCTAAGTGTCCCAATGCTTTTGTCCAGTTTTCGTCCCAAGTGTCCCAATACTTTTGTCCAGTTTCAGTCCTAAGTGTCCCAATACATTTGTCTAGTGGTAGTTCGAAGTGTCCCAATACTTTTGTCAAGTTGTAGTCCTTAGTGTCCCAATACTTTGGTCCAGTGTTGGTGTCCCAATACTTTTGGCCAATTGCCGTCTTATGTGTCCCACTACTTTTGTCCAGTTTAAGTTGTAATTGTCCCAATACGTGTGTCAAGTTTTAGTCCCAAGTGTCCCAATAGTGTAGTCCAGTTTTCGTCCAAAGTGTCCCAATACTTTTGTCTAGTTGTCGTCCTAAGTGTCCCAATACTTTTGTCAAGTTTTATTTCTAAGTGTCCCAATACTTTTGTTCAGTGGTATTCCTAAGTGTCCCAATACTTTTGTCAAGTTGTAGTCCTAAGTGTCCCAAAATTTTTGTCCAGTTTTCGTCATAAGTGTCCCAATACTTTTGTCCAGTGGTAGTCATAAGTGTCCCAATACTTTTGTCAAGTTGTAGTCCCAAGTGTCCCAATACTTTTGTCCAGTTTCAGTCATAAGTGTCCCAATACTTTTGTCCAGTGTAGGTGTCCCAATACTTTAGTCCAGTGGTAGTCCTAAGTGTCCCAATACTTTTGTCCAGTTTTAGTCCTAAGTGTCCCAATACATTTGTCTAGTGGTAGTTCGAAGTGTCCCAATACTTTTGTCAAGTTGTAGTCCTTAGTGTCCCAATACTTTGGTCCAGTGTTGGTGTCCCAATACTTTTGGCCAATTGTCGTCCTATGTGTCCCAATACTTTTGTCCAGTTTAAGTTGTAATTGTCCCAATACGCGTGTCAAGTTTTAGTCCCAAGTGTCCCAATAGTGTAGTCCAGTTTTCGTCCAAAGTGTCCCAATACTTTTGTCTAGTTGTCGTCCTAAGTGTCCCAATACTTTTGTCCAGTTTTCGTCCAAAGTGTCCCAATACTTTTGTCTAGTTGTCGTCCTAAGTGTCCCAATACTTTTGTCAAGTTTTATTTCTAAGTGTCCCAATACTTTTGTTCAGTGGTATTCCTAAGTGTCCCAATACTTTTGTCAAGTTGTAGTCCTAAGTGTCCCAAAATTTTTGTCCAGTTTTCGTCATAAGTGTCCCAATACTTTTGTCCAGTGGTAGTCATAAGTGTCCCAATACTTTTGTCAAGTTGTAGTCCCAAGTGTCCCAATACTTTTGTCCAGTTTCAGTCATAAGTGTCCCAATACTTTTGTCCAGTGTAGGTGTCCCAATACTTTAGTCCAGTGGTAGTCCTAAGTGTCCCAATACTTTTGTCCAGTTTTAGTCCTAAGTGTCCCAATACATTTGTCTAGTGGTAGTTCGAAGTGTCCCAATACTTTTGTCAAGTTGTAGTCCTTAGTGTCCCAATACTTTGGTCCAGTGTTGGTGTCCCAATACTTTTGGCCAATTGTCGTCCCTTGTGTCCCAATACTTTTGTCCAGTTTAAGTTGTAATTGTCCCAATACGTGTGTCAAGTTTTAGTCCCAAGTGTCCCAATAGTGTAGTCCAGTTTTCGTCCAAAGTGTCCCAATACTTTTGTCTAGTTGTCGTCCTAAGTGTCCCAATACTTTTGTCAAGTTTTATTTCCAAGTGTCCCAATACTTTTGTTCAGTGGTATTCCTAAGTGTCCCAATACTTTTGTCAAGTTGTAGTCCTACGTGTCCCAAAATTTGTGTCCAGTTTTCGTCATAAGTGTCCCAATACTTTTGTCCGGTGGTAGTCATAAGTGTCCCAATACTTTTGTCAAGTTGTAGTCCCAAGTGTCCCAATACTTTTGTCCAGTTTCAGTCATAAGTGTCCTAATACTTTTGTCCAGTGTAGGTGTCCCAATACTTTAGTCCAGTGGTAGTCCTAAGTGTCCCAATACTTTTGTCCAGTTTTAGTCCTAAGTGTCCCAATACATTTGTCTAGTGGTAGTTCGAAGTGTCCCAATACTTTTGTCAAGTTGTAGTCCTTAGTGTCCCAATACTTTGGTCCAGTGTTGGTGTCCCAATACTTTTGGCCAATTGTCGTCCTATGTGTCCCAATACTTTTGTCCAGTTTAAGTTGTAATTGTCCCAATACGTGTGTCAAGTTGTAGTCCCAAGTGTCCCAATAGTGTAGTCCAGTTTTCGTCCAAAGTGTCCCAATACTTTTGTCTAGTTGTCGTCCTAAGTGTCCCAATACTTTTGTCAAGTTTTATTTCCAAGTGTCCCAATACTTTTGTTCAGTGGTATTCCTAAGTGTCCCAATACTTTTGTCAAGTTGTAGTCCTAAGTGTCCCAAATTTTTTGTCCAGTTTTCGTCATAAGTGTCCCAATACTTTTGTCAAGTTGTAGTCCCAAGTGTCCCAATACTTTTGTCCAGTTTTCGTCCTCAGTGTCCAAATACTTTTGTCCAGTGATAGTCATAAGTGTCCCAATACTTTTGTCAAGTTGTAGTCCCAAGTGTCCCAATACTTTTGTCCAGTTTTCGTCCTCAGTGTCCAAATACTTTTGTCCAGTGATAGTCATAAGTGTCCCAATACTTTTGTCAAGTTGTAGTCCCAAGTGTCCCAATACTTTTGTCCAGTTTTCGTCCCATGTGTCCCTATACTTTTGTCCAGTTTAAGTTGTAATTGTCCCAATACGTGTGTCAAGTTTTAGTCCCAAGTGTCCCAATAGTGTAGTCCAGTTTCCGTCCAAAGTGTCCTAATACTTTTGTCTAGTTGTCGTCCTAAGTGTCCCAATACTTTTGTCAAGTTTTATTTCCAAGTGTCCCAATACTTTTGTTCAGTGGTATTCCTAAGTGTCCCAATACTTTTGTCAAGTTGTAGTCCTAAGTGTCCCAAATTTTTTGTCCAGTTTTCGTCATAAGTGTCCCAATACTTTTGTCCAGTGGTAGTCATAAGTGTCCCAATACTTTTGTCAAGTTGTAGTCCCAAGTGTCCCAATACTTTTGTCCAGTTTTCGTCCTCAGTGTCCAAATACTTTTGTCCAGTGATAGTCATAAGTGTCTCAATACTTTTGTCAAGTTGTAGTGTCATGTCTGTGTGATCATGTTTTGTTTTAGTAATGTTCGGTTTAAATTTTGGACTTTTTGTGCACTTTTGTTTTGTTTTGTCACCATAGCAACCATTAGTTTTCACCTGTCACGTCACGCACCTGTTTCACGTTCGGACTCACACACACCTGTCACCAATCATGTCACTGTTATTTAAGCCTACCTTTGTTCATCACTCGTTCTGCCTGCGTTGTCGTTATGTCACTCCGGTTCAGGTCTCGTTTTGACACAGTAAGTTTCCATGTCCATGTCCTAGTTTTTGTTAATTAGCAGCTTTTTATGTTTTAGGCACACTTGCCTTTTTTGGTTGTATTTTTGTGTTTTGTGGTAGTGAGTGTTTTATGAGAAATAAACCACTTCCTACCTTTACGCTGTCGTCCGGAGCCGTTCTTGCGTTGGAAGAACAACCCCGCAGCAAGCTGCGACCCCCACGTGACAGAACGCAGGCAGCAGACGTTCTTCCGCAGACCGGCCACGAGGAGGTGATGGAGACGCGCTGGCAAAGCTGGAAGCCAACCAGAAAGGCTTTTTCTCGCCAGCATGACGCGTTGTTCCCCCAAAACCCTCCCACGGACAACAAGATTCCCCAAGCAGCTCATTTTTCCTTGCCGCAGCAGGAGACCTGTGCTGATGACGTCATCCCGCCCACTGGTGATGACGTCAGAAACCAAGATTTTTTTTTTTTAGATTCTATTTACGCCCTCTGTCAGCCGCCCACCAAGGACTTAGTTTCAAAAAATAATCCTTTTGAGAATTTTTTTTGTAAATTTAGATTTTTTCAGACCGAGTCTAAAGTGGGGGTGGTGAATAGATTTTCTGGACAATTTAATGGGGAGGATTCTGCCCCCCTCCATACCTCTCCCCACCCACCCTTAAAGATAGTTCCAGACCGCAGGGAGCACGTCTGGTATCCGCTCCTTGAGGGGGGGGCTAGGGCTGGGAACTGCACTGGTGGGGTGACTCAGCTTCACCATGTCAAGCCACAGCCTCCCTCACGGCCGCCACCACCAGTCTTTTACCATGCCAAGCCGCAACCGCCAGCTAGACCACCTCCACCTGCACCAGTAGCTCCACGACGCCAAGCTCCGGTACCAGCTCCACGACGCCAAGCTCCGGTACCAGCTCCACGACGCCAAGCTCCGGTACCAGCTCCACGACGCCAAGCTCCGGTACCAGCTCCACGACGCCAAGACCCGGTACCAGCTCCACGACGCCAAGACCCGGTACCAGCTCAACGACGCCAAGACCCGGTACCAGCTCAACGACGCCAAGACCCGCCATGCCAAGACCAAGACCCGCCATGCCAAGACCAAGACCCGCCATGCCAAGACCAAGACCCGCCACGCCAAGCTCCGGTACCAGTTCCACGACGCCAAGACCAAGACCCGCCACGCCAAGACCAAGACCCGCCACGCCAAGACCAAGACCCGCCACGCCAAGACCAAGACCCGCCACGCCAAGACCAAGGCCCGCCACGCCAAGACCAAGACCCACGCCGAGCTTCGCCGCCTGACGCGCCACGCCGAGCTTCGCCGAGCTTCGCCGAGCTTCGCCGCCTGACGCGCCACGCCGAGCTTCGCCGAGCTTCGCCGCCTGACGCGCCACGCTGAGCTTCGCCGCCTGACGCGCCACGCCGAGCTTCGCCGCCTGACGCGCCACGCCGAGCTTCGCCGCCTGACGCGCCACGCCGAGCTTCACTGCCTGCATCATTTGCTGCTTCCACGCCTGCCACGATGACGACGCACCTCCCTCCTCGTCGGTCACGGATATGGCCGCTACCTGGTCGCCCGCCACGCCAAGTGCGCCCACCTCCCAGTCGGCCACGAATGTGGCCATTCCCTGGGCGCCCGCCTCACCTGCTGCAGCGGCGTTCCACTCGCCGCCGCCACCTAACTCTGCCCCGGTGGATACGGGGACACGTGGCCTGGCGACCCACCGCCATGTCCCCCTCCCGCCCTCCCATGACTCTTGTTGATATTTTCTGTTTTTGGACATCTGGGATCTGTCCGTAAGGGGGGGATTCTGTCATGTCTGTGTGATCATGTTTTGTTTTAGTAATGTTCGGTTTAAATTTTGGACTTTTTGTGCACTTTTGTTTTGTTTTGTCACCATAGCAACCATTAGTTTTCACCTGTCACATCACGCACCTGTTTCACGTTCGGACTCACACACACCTGTCACCAATCATGTCACTGTTATTTAAGCCTACCTTTGTTCATCACTCGTTCTGCCTGCGTTGTCGTTATGTCACTCCGGTTCAGGTCTCGTTTTGACACAGTAAGTTTCCATGTCCATGTCCTAGTTTTTGTTAATTAGCAGCTTTTTATGTTTTAGGCACACTTGCCTTTTTTGGTTGTATTTTTGTGTTTTGTGGTAGTGAGTGTTTTATGAGAAATAAATCACTTCCTACCTTTACGCTGTCGTCCGGAGCCGTTCTTGCGTTGGAAGAACAACCCCGCAGCAAGCTGCGACCCCCACGTGACAGAACGCAGGCAGCAGACGTTCTTCCGCAGACCGGCCACGAGGAGGTGATGGAGACGCGCTGGCAAAGCTGGAAGCCAACCAGAAAGGCTTTTTCTCGCCAGCATGACGCGTCGTTCCCCCAAAACCCTCCCACGGACAACAAGATTCCCCAAGCAGCTCATTTTTCCTTGCCGCAGCAGGAGACCTGTGCTGATGACGTCATCCCGCCCACTGGTGATGACGTCAGAAACCAAGATTATTTTTTTTTAGATTCTATTTACGCCCTCTGTCAGCCGCCCACCAAGGACTTCGTTTCAAAAAATAATCCTTTTGAGAATTTTTTTTCTAAATTTAGATTTTTTCAGACCGAGTCTAAAGTGGGGGTGGTGAATAGATTTTCTGGACAATTTAATGGGGAGGATTCTGCCCCCCTCCATACCTCCCCCCACCCACCCTTAAAGAGAGTTCCAGACCGCAGGGAGCACGTCTGGTATCCGCTCCTTGAGGGGGGGGCTAGGGCTGGGAACTGCACTGGTGGGGTGACTCAGCTTCACCATGTCAAGCCACAGCCACAGCCATGTCCATGTCCTAGTTTTTGTTAATTAGCAGCTTTTTATGTTTTAGGCACACTTGCCTTTTTTGGTTGTATTTTTGTGTTTTGTGGTAGTGAGTGTTTTATGACAAAATAAATCACTTCCTACCTTTACGCTGTCGTCCGGAGCCGTTCTTGCATTGGAAGAACAACCCCGCAGCAAGCTGCGACCCCCACGTGACAGTAGTCCCAAGTGTCCCAATACTTTTGTCCAGTTTTCGTCCTAAGAAAGCGGAAATGACACTGTCAAGAAATGCTTCAAAATAAAGTATCTGAAAACGTAGATGAACATGGAGAATTCTTAACACTTACTACTAAAAGACAAGTTGTCTAGTATGTTCACTATTTTATTTAAGGACTAAATGACAAAAATAAACATATGTTTCATGTACACTAAGACTTTTTGTTACAATAAAAACAATAATGACATTTTTTTTGTGGTCCCCTTTATTTAGAAAAGTATGGAAATACATTTTGGTACCGGTACTAAAATATTGGTATGGGGACAACACCAGTCTGATGTTATTGTAGTGCATCAAAGTTCCTAAGCATCTTTCATACGTGGAAGTCAGCGGACTTTGGTGAGAAGTAATTGATGGAACTTTACAAATCCATCAAAGTTCCTAAGCATCTTCCACACGTGGAAGTCAGGAAGAACTGATGGAACTTTACAAATCCACCAAATGTCCCCAGAAGATGACCAAAGTCTTCCCTATAGAGCAGATGGAAACATGAATACTGAGCCAACACTTGTGTTAACATTTAGACAGCAGCTTATTGATCGTACTACTCTCCCTCAAACCTGCCACTTTCAGCTAATAGAGCGCTGAGTCAGCGAGTGACCTCAACTCAAAGTGACGTCCATCCTATCCATCTGACCTTCACATAACTTACCTTTTTACTCAAATCAAACCCCACATTGTCCTCCCTCGTCGGGGGGTTTTGCAACAAAAAGGCGTGGCGTGTCATGGGGAGGGGCGAGGGGGGAAGTCGCACAAAGCAGGGCGCTCTTTTCAACTTTTATTGCCAATCCTGTGTGCTAAGAAACACAAAGTTAGATGATAATACTTCTACTAGCAACGAGAACTCTCATTACTTGTATGTAAGTCACAACGCTGTTACCCACGCCACACCTGGCTAGCCTCCTCCGACCTCAGAGGACAAAGCTCCGAACTATGGTGAGACCGGGCTTTCTGCTCCGCCGCTCCCAGTCTGTGGAACGCTCTCCCTGACCACCTGAGGGCACCACAGACTGTGCCTGCTTTTAAAAAAAGACTTAAAAACCCTTCTTTTTAAAAACAACTTTTTTTTTAGATATATGTGTGCTAGTTCTAGCTATTACGTTGTTCTAGCTTTTATTAGGGCCCGCATGGCCCATTGCAAAAGGAGTCCTTATGCAATGGGACATAAGGACCTATTGAATTTGTAAGGTTTTATTCTTTATTATTATTATACCGGCCGCCTCTTTGAGCTGTAATTTGACGCACACATCAGGGCTGGCGAAAATTGCCATTTGATGAAAAAACCAAACCCCAAAAATCAAAATTGCGCTCTAGCGCCCCCTAGGAAGAAAAAAAAACTAGACTGCCTGTAACTCCCACTAGGAAGGTCGGAGAGACATAAAACAAAAACCTCTATGTAGGTCTGACTTAGACCTAAATTTCATTAATGGTACATTCTCGGGCAAAAATCAACAGGAAGTTGGCAATTCCCCCTTCAAGACAAAAAAAGTACTAAAAACAGTCACTTTTGCCTCTTTGAGCTGTAATTTGACCCCCTTAACATGCTTCAAAACTCACCGAACTGAACACACACATCAGGACTGGCAAACATTGCGATCTAAAAAAAAACCTAACCCCAAATCTCAAAATTGCGCTCTACTGCAATTTTTTAATAAAACGCAAAAAAAACTGCTCCTCGGAAGAACAAAATAGCATAACTCCCACAGGGAAGATCGGAGAGACATGAAACAAAAACCTCTATGTAGGTCTCACTTAGACCTACATTTCATAAATTGACAACCCCCAGCAAAAATCAACAGGAAGTTTGCTATTCCCCCTTCAAAACACATTTTTTGTAAAAACCGGTCACCTTCCTTCAAAAACGATCTCCTTTGAGCGCGTTTGTCGTTTCGCCTTCAAACTAACACAGGAGAGAGATTGAACCCTTGTGATTACAATGACAGAAGCGCTTTTTTTTCTAACTGCTCCGGTTTTGATTTTATGACCCTCCAAAGACCCGCTGCGCTGATGCTGCTGCGCTGCTGTTTTTTTTAAGATGGCTGCTTAAAAGCAGGAAGCACCAACGTGCCCACACAATGCAGACAAGGTAGGTACACTAGACAAAAGTCTTGGGACTCTTCAGACTAAAAGTAGACAAAAGTATTGGGACACGTACCACGACAACTGGACAAAAGTATTGGGACACTTGGGACTACAACTTGACAAAAGAATTGGGACACTTATGACTACCACTGGACAAAAGTATTGGGACACTTAGGATGCAAACTGGCCAAAAGTATTGGGACACTTAGGACGAAAACTGGACAAAAGTATTGGGACACTTGGGACTACATTTTGACAAAAGTATTGGGACACTTATGACAACCACTGGACAAAAGTATTGGGACACTTGTGACGAAAACTGGCCAAAAGTATTGGGACACTTACACTGGACAAAAGTATTGGGACACTTAAGACGAAAACTGGACAAAAGTATTGGGACACTTCGCACTAAAAGTAGACTAAAGTATTGGGACACTTAGGACTACCACTGGACAAAAGTATTGGGACACTTGGGACTACATTTTGACAAAAGTATTGGGACACTTATGACAACCACTGGACAAAAGTATTTGGGACACTTATGACGAAAACTGGCCAAAAGTATTGGGACACTTACACTGGACAAAAGTATTGGGACACTTAAGACGAAAACTGGACAAAAGTATTGGGACACTTAGGACTACAACTTGACAAAAGTATTGGGACACTTAGGACTACCACTGGACAAAAGTATTGGGACACTTACACTGGCCAAATGTATTGGGACACTTAGGACTACAACTGGACAAAAGTATTGGGACACTAAGGACTACCACTGGACAAAAGTATTGGGACACCTACACTGGCCAAAAGTATTGGGACACTTAGGACTACAACTTGACAAAAGTATTGGGACACTTAGGACTACAACTTGACAAAAGTATTGGGACACTTAGGACTACCACTGGACAAAAGTATTGGGACACATACACTGGACAAAAGTATTGGGACACTTTGGACTACAACTTGACAAAAGTATTGGGACACTTAGGACTACAACTTGACAAAAGTATTGGGACACTTAGGACTACCACTGGACAAAAGTATTGGGACACATACACTGGACAAAAGTATTGGGACACTTAGGACTACAACTGGACAAAAGTATTGGGACACTTAGGACTACCACTGGACAAAAGTATTGGGACACTTAGGACTACAACTGGACAAAAGTATTGGGACACTAAGGACTACCACTGGACAAAAGTATTGGGACACCTACACTGGCCAAAAGTATTGGGACACTTAGGACTACAACTTGACAAAAGTATTGGGACACTTAGGACTACAACTGGACAAAAGTATTGGGACACTTAGGACTACCACTGGACAAAAGTATTGGGACACCTACACTGGCCAAACGTATTGGGACACTTAGGACTACAACTTGACAAAAGTATTGGGACACTTAGGACTAAAACTGGACAATAGTATTGGGACACTTAGGACTAGCACCTGCCAAATATGCGGGCCCGACCAATGCTGCTTGCAGCTTTCATTATTACTATTATTTCTATCATGTTACTCATATTATTAATACTATTATTTCCATCATATTACTCCTATTATTCATATTATTATTACTATTATTTCTATCATATTATTCATATTATTATTACTATTATTTCTATCAAGGCTTTATGCTCACCTTTTACTGCCATAAATGTCAGGTGTGCAAAGTTGAAGTGCAGAAAGTCATTCAGCTGCTGCCGTTCAAAAGTGCTACAGCACATTGATTTACCTGCGCGCACACACACACACACACACACACACACACACACACACACACACACACACACACACACACACACACACACACACACACACACACACACACATTTGGGCCACATGTGTTTTTTATATTCATACGGCGAGGGGGGGAGGCGGAGAAAAAAATGAATGCACGCCTCCAAAATGGAGGTTGAGGGGTCATGGTGTTTGGCCAGGAGTGACAGCTTTGAAATGAAGGCATAAGTCAATCGTGTGCTCGTCTCACATGCACACACACACACACAAACATGCACACACACACACACACACACACACATACACACACACACACACACACATTGGGCGACATGGCGATGGGTAATGAGGATGGAAAAGATTGAAGAGGGGAGGGTTATGCTGGGTGCAAAGGGCGCATTTACCATTTGGAACGTGTGTGTGCGTGTGTGTGTGTGTGTGTCTGTGTGTGTATGTAGAAAAGACATCACGTGTAAGACAGAAACTCGTCATTTTCCATGTCTGTGTAATAACACTGAGACTAACCAGAAGCGTACACACACACACACAAACACACACACACACACACACACACACACACACACACACACACACACACACACACACACACACACACACACACACACACACACACACACACACACACACACACACACACACACACAGTAAGACACCTTGAGCTCTAAGGTCAAAGAGCATGTGTGTTCTTTATCTGGCACACACACACACACACACACACACACACACACACACACACACACACACACACACACACACACACACATTCAGAGTGATTTTGTTGACTTACAAAGCAGTACTAAAAATCAATATCAATGTCCACAAATGTGTGTATAACATGACAATGTGTGTATGACATGACAATGTGTGTATGACATGACAATGTGTGTATGACATGACAATGTGTGTATGACATGACAATGTGTGTATAACATGACAATGTGTGTATGACATGACAATGTGTGTATGACATGACAATGTGTGTATAACATGACAATATGTGTATGACATGACAATGTGTGCATAACATGACAATGTGTGTATAACATGACAATGTGTGTATAACATGACAATGTGTGTATGACATGACAATGTGTGTACAACATGACAATGTGTGTATGACATGACAATGTGTGTATGACATGACAATGTGTGTATGACATGGCAATGTGTGTATAACATGACAATTTGTGCATAAGATGACAAATGAGCGTGTGTATTCAGGTCTATTTTCACCAACAAACAAACAACAACACAGGAAATGTGTCCCGTGAAAAAGCGTCCGACCGGAACTCTCTAATGACTAAAGTTCCTTGGGTGAATAATGTAAAGTCACTACACCGGTATGTTTTAGTGCTTTCATGGTGAGTTTACTGACAGATATAAGTAAGAGCTTCACGCTACTTTATATTAGAAATGGCAACAGTGAATGTCACATAACAAGAACATAGAGAAAAATACATTTTAGAAGAACATTTATGTTCCTTATATTAGCCGCAGCAGACTATAAGAAGAACATTGTTCCTTATATTAGCCGCAGCACACTATAAGAAGAACATTGTTCCTTATATTAGCCGCAGCAGACTATAAGAAGAAAATTGTTCCTTATATTAGCCGCAGCAGACTATAAGAAGAACATTGTTCCTTCTATTAGCCGCAGCACACTATAAGAAGAACATTGTTCCTTATATTAGCCGCAGCAGACTATAAGAAGAATATTGTTCCTTATATTAGCCGCAGCACACTATAAGAAGAACATTGTTCCTTATATTAGCCGCAGCACACTATAAGAAGAACATTGTTCCTTATATTAGCCGCAGCACACTATAAGAAGAACATTGTTCCTTATATTAGCCGCAGCACACTATAAGAAGAAAATTGTTCCTTATATTAGCCGCAGCAGACTATAAGAAGAACATTGTTCCTTATATTAGCCGCAGCAGACTATAAGAAGAACATTGTTCCTTATATTAGCCGCAGCACACTATAAGAAGAACATTGTTCCTTATATTAGCCGCAGCACACTATAAGAAGAACATTGTTCCTTATATTAGCCGCAGCACACCATAAGAAGAACATTGTTCCTTATATTAGCCGCAGCACACTATAAGAAGAACATTGTTCCTTATATTAGCCGCAGCAGACTTTAAGCCACAGAGTTATTTACACATACATATTCTGTAAATGTTTATGTACATACCTTCATTGTTTCCAAACGGTGTCTGTAACACGGCAGTAAAACGGCTGATGAAACAAAACAGAAGTCATGGTCATGGACCCATTAGCTGTGGAAGCTAACTCGCTAATCAGCTAAACAGACTCAATAACTCCACGCTGACGTTTTGGTGAATTTTTGAAACTGAAAAAGTACAAAAAGTTTCAAATACTAACACTGACGCTCGTAGACATGTTAGCGGGTTAGCCGGCTTGATTACATTGCGACAGCACGTACAAATGTGCATGAAGACACTCCTACAGACGTCACAACATGGGAAGGTTTAGTTAGTAAGATTTGTTTTAGTTATATTGTAAAATTACAAACCTTTCTTGGAGTGATGAATGCAGAATCCATACAAGTAGAACCGCTACGGACGGCTAGCAGACTGATCACAGTTGAAAGATTTCCCCAGAAGGGAAAGTTGAAGTAGGAACAGTTTTTTCATTGAAAAATGCTATTGTGGAATTTCAGGGAAAACCAGGAATTTTTCCAAGTTCTTAAACCAACTTGGTTTTTTTGTCCTGACGAAGAGGAATGTTTTGATGGTGGAACGCTTGAAGTGGCTTGAAAAATGTGGAAGGAGTCATCGACAGAAAAAAGGGTTTGAAAAAATGGGAATTCGGAAAATTCCTGGAATTTTTTTTTTGAACTTGGAAAAATGCTAGTTTAAATGTCCAGGATGGTGGAATATGTTGAAGGTGGAATAGTTTGAATAGGTTGAAATGGTGGAAGTTCAAAAAATGGCCATTTCATTTTGAATGGGAAAATTGTCCTGGAAAATCAGGAATTCTGGGAAATCTGGGAATTTTTGGCATTTGTCAAGGGAAAGCCCGAGATTCCTGAATAGGCTGCACAGAATAATAATAATCATTTGGAACATTCACACAATTAAAATAATAATTTATGTTTTGGAACATTCACACAATTAAAATAATAATAATCATTTGGAACATTCAAACAATTAAAATAATAATAATTTGGAACATTCACACAATTAAAATAATAATTTCTGTTTTGGAACATTCACACAATTAAAATAATAATAATAATTTGGAACATTCACACAATTAAAATAATAATAATTTGGAACATTCACACAATTAAAATAATAATAATAATTTGGAACATTCACACAATTAAAATAATAATAATTTGGAACATTCACACAATTAAAATAATAATAATAATTTGGAACATTCACACAATTAAAATAATAATAATTTGGAACATTCACACAATTAAAATAATAATTTATGTTTTGGAACATTCACACAATTAAAATAATAATAATAATTTGGAACATTCACACAATTAAAATAATAATAATTTGGAACATTCACACAATTAAAATAATAATCATGTTTTGGAACATTCACACAATTAAAATAATAATCATGTTTTGGAACATTCACACAATTAAAATAATAATCATGTTTTGGAACTTTCACACAATTAAAATAATAATCATGTTTTGGAACATTCACACAATTAAAATAATAATCATGTTTTGGAACATTCACACAATTAAAATAATAATCATGTTTTGGAACATTCACACAATTAAAATAATAATCATGTTTTGGAACATTCACACAATTAAAATAATAATCATGTTTTGGAACATTCACACAATTAAAATAATAATCATGTTTTGGAACATTCACACAATTAAAATAATAATCATGTTTTGGAACATTCACACAATTAAAATAATAATCGTGTTTTGGAACATTCACACAATTAAAATAATAATCATGTTTTGGAACATTCACACAATTAAAATAATAATGATGTTTTGGAACATTCACACAATTAAAACAATAATCATGTTTTGGAACATTCACACAATTAAAATAATAATCATGTTTTGGAACATTCACACAATTAAAATAATAATCATGTTTTGGAACATTCACACAATTAAAATAATAATCATGTTTTGGAACATTCACACAATTAAAATAATAATGATGTTTTGGAACATTCACACAATTAAAATAATAATCATGTTTTGGAACATTCACACAATTAAAATAATAATAATAATTTGGAACATTCACACAATTAAAATAATAATCATGTTTTGGAACATTCACACAATTAAAATAATAATGATGTTTTGGAACATTCACACAATTAAAATAATAATGATGTTTTGGAACATTCACACAATTAAAATAATAATGATGTTTTGGAACATTCACACAATTAAAATAATAATCATGTTTTGGAACATTCACACAATTAAAATAATAATCATGTTTTGGAACATTCACACAATTAAAATAATAATCATATTTTGGAACATTCACACAATTAAAATAATAATCATGTTTTGGAACATTCACACAATTAAAATAATAATCATGTTTTGGAACATTCACACAATTAAAATAATAATCATGTTTTGGAACATTCACACAATTAAAATAATAATGATGTTTTGGAACATTCACACAATTAAAATAATAATGATGTTTTGGAACATTCACACAATTAATATAATAATGATGTTTTGGAACATTCACACAATTAAAATAATAATCATGTTTTGGAACATTCACACAATTAAAATAATAATCATGTTTTGGAACATTCACACAATTAAAATAATAATCATGTTTTGGAACATTCACACAATTAAAATAATAATCATGTTTTGGAACATTCACACAATTAAAATAATAATGATGTTTTGGAACATTCACACAATTAAAATAATAATCATGTTTTGGAACATTCACACAATTAAAATAATAATCATGTTTTGGAACATTCACACAATTAAAATAATAATCATCTTTTGGAACATTCACACAATTAAAATAATAATCATGTTTTGGAACATTCACACAATTAAAATAATAATCATCTTTTGGAACATTCACACAATTAAAATAATAATCATGTTTTGAACATTCACACAATTAAAATAATAATAATAATTTGGAACATTCACACAATTAAAATAATAATAATTTGGAATATTCACACAATTAAAATAATACTAATATTTTGGAATATTCACACAATTAAAATAATAATAGTTTGGAACATTCACACAATTAAAATAATAATTTATGTTTTGGAACATTCACACAATTAAAATAATAATAATAATTTGGAACATTCACACAATTAAAATAATAATAATTTGGAACATTCACACAATTAAAATAATAATTTATGTTTTGGAACATTCACACAATTAAAATAATAATAATAATTTGGAACATTCACACAATTAAAATAATAATAATTGGGAACATACACACAATTAAAATAATTATAATAATTTGGAACATTCACACAATTAAAATAATAATAATTTGGAACATTCACACAATTAAAATAATAATTTATGTTTTGGAACATTCACACAATTAAAATAATAATAATAATTTGGAACATCCACACAATTAAAATAATAATAATTTGGAACATCCACACAATTAAAATAATAATAATTTGGAACATTCACACAATTAAAATAATAATTTATGTTTTGGAACATTCACCCAATTAAAATAATAATAATAATTTGGAACATTCACACAATTAAAATAATAATAATTTGGAACATTCACACAATTAAAATAATAATTTATGTTTTGGAACATTCACACAATTAAAATAATAATAATAATTTGGAACATTCACACAATTAAAATAATAATAATTTGGAACATTCACACAATTAAAATAATAATAATTTGGAACATTCACACAATTAAAATAATAATGATGTTTTGGAACATTCACACAATAAAGAGTTCCAAGTTTGGGATTTTACTTTGAAGTACGTGTGGTGTAAAATGAGTAAAACATCAATCATGTGTTGAAATCCTGTGCTTTTTGCAGTTGAAGTTACAATAAACACTGATGACAAAATTAGGGATGTCCAATAATGGCTTTTTTGCCGATATCCAATATTCCGATATTGTCCAAATCTTAATTACCGATACCAATATCAACCGATACTGATATATACAGTCGTGGAATTAACACATTATTATGCCTAATTTGGACAACCAGGTATGGTGAAGATAAGGTCCTTTAAAAAAAAAAAAAAAAAAAAAATAAGATAAATAAATTCAAAACATTTTCTTGAATAAAAAAAAAAGTAAAACAATATAAAAACAGTTACATAGAAACTAGTAATTAATGAAAATTAGTAAAATTAACTGTTAAAGGTTAGTACTATTAGTGGACCAATCATGTGTGCTTACGGACTGTATCCCTTGCAGACTGTATTGATATATATTGATATATAATGTAGGAACCTACCAGAATATTAATAACAGAAAGAAACAACCCTTTTGTGTGAATGAGTGTAAATGGGGGAGGGAGGTTTTTGGGGTTGGTGCACTAATTGTAAGTGTATCTTGGGTTTTTTATGTTGATTTAATAAAAAAACAAAAAATAAAATAAAAAAACGATACCGATAAAAAAAAAAACGATACCGATAATTTCCGATATTACATTTTAAAGCATTTATCGGCCGATAATATCGGACATCTCTAGACAAAATCATAAAATTACTCCTCCCCCCCAAAAAAACCCACTGCATGGTCCGAAGGTGAGGTAGGACAAGAAGATAGGTGAGGTATGACGGTGAGGGACAAGAACGTAGGTGAGGTAGGACGGTGAAGGACAAGAACGTAGGTGAGGTAGGACGGTGAAAGACAAGAATGTAGGTGAGGTAGGACGTTGAAAGACAAGAACGTAGGTGAGGTAGGACGGTGAAGGACAAGAACGTAGGTGAGGTAGGACAAGAAGATAGGTGAGGTAGGACGGTGAGGGACAAGAACGTAGGTGAGGTAGGACAAGAAGATAGGTGAGGTAGGACGGTGAGGGACAAGAACGTAGGTGAGGTAGGACGGTGAAGGACAAGAACGTAGGTGAGGTAGGACGGTGAAGGACAAGAACGTAGGTGAGGTATGACAGTGAAGGACAAGAACGCAGGTGAGGTAGGACGGTGAGGGACAAGAACGTAGGTGAGGTAGGACGGTGAAGGACAAGAACGTAGGTGAGGTAGGACGGTGAGGGACAAGAACGTAGGTGAGGTATGACAGTGAAGGACAAGAACGTAGGTGAGGTAGGACGGTGAAGGACAAGAACGTAGGTGAGGTAGGACAAGAAGATAGGTGAGGTAGGACGGTGAGGGACAAGAACGTAGGTGAGGTAGGACAAGAAGATAGGTGAGGTAGGACGGTGAGGGACAAGAACGTAGGTGAGGTAGGACGGTGAAGGACAAGAACGTAGGTGAGGTATGACAGTGAAGGACAAGAATGTAGGTGAGGGACAAGAACGTAGGTGAGGTAGGACGGTGAAAGACAAGAACGTAGGTGAGGTAGGACGGTGAAGGACAAGAACGTAGGTGAGGTAGGACGGTAAGGGACAAGAACGTAGGTGAGGTATGACGGTGAAGGACAAGAACGTAGGTGAGGTATGACAGTGAAGGACAAGAACGCAGGTGAGGTATGACGGTGAAGGACAAGAACGTAGGTGAGGTATGACGGTGAAGGACAAGAACGTAGGTGAGGTATGACGGTGAGGGACAAGAACGTAGGTGAGGTATGATGGTGAAGGACAAGAACATAGATGAGGTATGACGGTGAAGGACAAGAACGTAGGTGAGGTATGACGTTGAAGGACAAGAACGTAGGTGAGGTATGACGGTGAAGGACAAGAACGTAGGTGAGGTAGGACGGTGAAGGACAAGAACGTAGGTGAGGTCGGACAAGAAGATAGGTGAGGTAGGACGGTGAGGGACAAGAACGTAGGTGAGGTAGGACAAGAAGATAGGTGAGGTAGGACGGTGAGGGACAAGAACGTAGGTGAGGTAGGACAAGAAGATAGGTGAGGTAGGACGGTGAGGGACAAGAACGTAGGTGAGGTAGGACGGTGAAGGACAAGAACGTAGGTGAGGTATGACAGTGAAGGACAAGAATGTAGGTGAGGGACAAGAACGTAGGTGAGGTAGGACGGTGAAAGACAAGAACGTAGGTGAGGTAGGACGGTGAAGGACAAGAACGTAGGTGAGGTAGGACGGTAAGGGACAAGAACGTAGGTGAGGTATGACGGTGAAGGACAAGAACGTAGGTGAGGTATGACAGTGAAGGACAAGAACGCAGGTGAGGTATGACGGTGAAGGACAAGAACGTAGGTGAGGTAGGACGGTGAAGGACAAGAACGTAGGTGAGGTATGACAGTGAAGGACAAGAACGCAGGTGAGGTATGACGGTGAAGGACAAGAACGTAGGTGAGGTAGGACGGTGAAGGACAAGAACGTAGGTGAGGTATGACAGTGAAGGACAAGAACGTAGGTGAGGTATGACAGTGAAGGACAAGAACGTAGGTGAGGTATGACGTTGAAGGACAAGAACGTAGGTGAGGTACGACGGTGAAGGACAAGAACGTAGGTGAGCGTGAACAAGAAGATTTTATTTCAGTCATGTTTTTACTTCCAAACTAAACAAAGTCACAGAACATTCCGTGAAGGTGAAGTTGATCTTCCACTGCAAGAACACGACGCCATGTTGGGAAGGTGAGAGGGGTCAAGGTCAAATGTGCTCGGCTAGGTCACAGTGGTGAAGAGCAGGTGGGATCATCATCATCATCATCATCATCATCACCAGGTAAGAAATAATACCTGCTATAACAGGTGAGCAGACATTATGGCACAGTCATAAGATTCATCTTCTAAGCCAAGCCCCGCCCACACCAGGAAATCAACAAGGGGAGGCGGAGCCAGGTTTTGAGGACACGCCTCCTTCCCTCCGCTCTCATACTTTAGAGTAGTCTGTGTGCAGCTCGTGCAGGTTCACTAAGTGCCTCGTCAAGCACGCTCGTATTTTCTGCCTCATTCCCGTGAGAATCCTGCGTGTGGCTGAAGCGCTGAGGAGCGGGACCGTCCAGGACCGGGCTGCAGTGTGCTGGAACGACCATCGCTTTCCCTCGCTGAACCACAACTCCTCAGTGCAGGCAGCACTCGTGCGCGCCCACACCCTGCTGGACCTTCACAGTATGCGTGTGTTGACACGGACTACTCTAAAGTATACGGAAAGTATTTCATGTCGAGCAGGGAACTCTCTCACTTGCGATAGTGACGTCGAGTGTTGGCCGATACGATATCAGCACGAATCCTGTATCCATTTGTGTGTATACCAGTCAGTGTGTATTATGTGTGTATACCAGTCAGTATGTATTATGTGTGTATACCAGTCAGTATGTATTATGTGTGTATACCAGTCAGTGTGTATTATGTGTGTATACCAGTCAGTATTTATTATGTGTGTATACCAGTCAGTATGTATTATGTGTGTATACCAGTCAGTATGTATTATGTGTGTATACCAGTCAGTGTGTATTATGTGTGTATACCAGTCAGTATGTATTATGTGTGTATACCAGTCAGCGTGTATTATGTGTGTAAACCAGTCAGTGTGTATTATGTGTGTATACCAGTCAGTGTGTATTATGTGTGTATACCAGTCAGTGTGTATTATGTGTGTATACCAGTCAGTGTGTATTATGTGTGTAAACCAGTCAGTGTGTATTATGTGTGTATACCAGTCAGTGTGTATTATGTGTGTATACCAGTCAGTGTGTATTATGTGTGTATACCAGTCAGTGTGTATTATGTGTGTATACCAGTCAGTGTGTATTATGTGTGTATACCAGTCAGTGTGTATTATGTGTGTATACCAGTCAGTGTGTATTATGTGTGTATACCAGTCAGTGTGTATACCAGTCAGTGTGTATTATGTGTGTATACCAGTCAGTGTGTATTATGTGTGTATACCAGTCAGTGTGTATTATGTGTGTATACCAGTCAGTATGCATTATGTGTGTATACCAGTCAGTGTGTATTGTGTGTATACCAGTCAGTATGTATTATGTGTGTATACCAGTCAGTGTGTATTATGTGTGTATACCAGTCAGTATGTATTATGTGTGTATACCAGTCAGTATGTATTATGTGTGTATACCAGTCAGTATGTATTATGTGTGTATACCAGACAGTATGTATTATGTGTGTATACCAGTCAGTGTGTATTATGTGTGTATACCAGTCAGTGTGTATTATGTGTGTATACCAGTCAGTGTGTATTATGTGTGTATACCAGTCAGTGTGTATTGTGTGTATACCAGTCAGTGTGTATTGTGTGTGTATACCAGTCAGTGTGTATTATGTGTGTATACCAGTCAGTGTGTATTATGTGTGTATACCAGTCAGTGTGTATTATGTGTGTATACCAGTCAGTGTGTATTATGTGTGTATACCAGTCAGTGTGTATTATGTGTGTATACCAGTCAGTGTGTATTATGTGTGTATACCAGTCAGTGTGTATTATGTGTGTATACCAGTCAGTATGTATTATGTGTGTATACCAGTCAGTGTGTATACCAGTCAGTATGTATTGTGTGTATACCAGTCAGTGTGTATTGTGTGTATACCAGTCAGTATGTATTATGTGTGTATACCAGTCAGTATGTATTATGTGTGTATACCAGTCAGTGTGTATTATGTGTGTATACCAGTCAGTATTTATTATGTGTGTATACCAGTCAGTGTGTATACCAGTCAGTGTGTATTATGTGTGTATACCAGTCAGTATGTATTATGTGTATACCAGTCAGTATGTATTGTGTGTGTATACCAGTCAGTATGTATTATGTGTGTATACCAGTCAGTATTTATTATGTGTGTATACCAGTCAGTGTGTATACCAGTCAGTGTGTATTATGTGTGTATACCAGTCAGTATGTATTATGTGTATACCAGTCAGTGTGTATTGTGTGTGTATACCAGTCAGTATGTATTGTGTGTGTATACCAGCCAGTGTGTATTATGTGTGTATACCAGTCAGTGTGTTTTATGTGTGTATACCAGTCAGTATATATTATGTGTGTATACCAGTCAGTATGTATTATGTGTGTATACCAGTCAGTATGTATTATGTGTGTATACCAGTCAGTGTGTATACCAGTCAGTATGTATTATGTGTGTATACCAGTCAGTGTGTATTATGTGTGTATACCAGTCAGTATGTATTACGTGTGTATACCAGTCAGTATGTATTATGTGTGTATACCAGTCAGTGTGTATTATGTGTGTATGCCAGTCAGTATGTATTATGTGTGTATACCAGTCAGTGTGTATACCAGTCAGTGTGTATTATGTGTGTATACCAGTCAGTATGTATTATGTGTGTATACCAGTCAGTATTTATTATGTGTGTATACCAGTCAGTATGTATTGTGTGTGTATACCAGTCAGTATGTATTATGTGTGTATACCAGTCAGTGTGTATTATGTGTGTATACCAGTCAGTATGTATTATGTGTGTATACCAGTCAGTGTGTATTATGTGTGTATACCAGTCAGTATGTATTATGTGTGTATACCAGTCAGTGTGTATTATGTGTGTATACCAGTCAGTATGTATTATGTGTGTATACCAGTCAGTATGTATTATGTGTGTATACCAGTCAGTGTGTATACCAGTCAGTATGTATCATGTGTGTATACCAGTCAGTGTGTATTATGTGTGTATACCAGTCAGTGTGTATTATGTGTGTATACCAGTCAGTGTGTATTATGTGTGTATACCAGTCAGTATGTATTATGTGTGTATACCAGTCAGTGTGTATTATGTGTGTATACCAGTCAGTGTGTATTATGTGTGTATACCAGTCAGTATGCATTATGTATGTATACCAGTCAGTATGTATTATGTGTGTATACCAGTCAGTATGTATTATGTGTGTATACCAGTCAGTACCTATTATGTGTGTATACCAGTCAGTATGTATTATGTGTGTATACCAGTCAATGTGTATTATGTGTGTATACCAGTCAGTGTGTATTATGTGTGTATACCAGTCAGTATGTATTATGTGTGTATACCAGTCAGTGTGTATTATGTGTGTATACCAGTCAGTGTGTATTATGTGTGTATACCAGTCAGTGTGTATTATGTGTGTATACCAGTCAGTATGTATTATGTGTGTATACCAGTCAGTGTGTATTATGTGTGTATACCAGTCAGTATGTATTATGTGTGTATACCAGTCAGTGTGTATTATGTGTGTATACCAGTCAGTGTGTATTATGTGTGTATACCAGTCAGTGTGTATTATGTGTGTATACCAGTCAGTATGTATTATGTGTGTATACCAGTCAGTATGTATTATGTGTGTATACCAGTCAGTGTGTATTATGTGTGTATACCAGTCAGTGTGTATTATGTGTGTATACCAGTCAGTGTGTATTATGTGTGTATACCAGTCAGTGTGTATTATGTGTGTATACCAGTGAGTATTAATTATGTGTGTATACCAGTCAGTGTATTATGTGTGTATACCAGTCAGTGTATTATGTGTGTATACCAGTCAGTATTAATTATGTGTGTATACCAGTCAGTGTATTATGTGTGTATACCAGTCAGTATTTATTATGTGTGTACACCAGTCAGTATTTATTATGTGTGTATACCAGTCAGTGTGTATTATGTGTGTATACCAGTCAGTGTGTATTATGTGTGTATACCAGTCAGTGTGTATTATGTGTGTATACCAGTCAGTGTGTATACCAGTCAGTGTGTATTATGTGTGTATACCAGTCAGTGTGTATACCAGTCAGTGTGTATTATGTGTGTATACCAGTCAGTATGTATTATGTGTGCATACCACTCAGTGTGTATTATGTGTGTATACCAGTCAGTATGTATTGTGTGTATACCAGTCAGTGTGTATTATGTGTGTAAACCAGTCAGTTTGTATTATGTGTGTATACCAGTCAGTGTGTATTATGTGTGTATACCAGTCAGTATGTATTATGTGTGTATACCAGTCAATATGTATGTGTGTATACCAGTCAGTATGTATTATGTGTGTATACCAGTCAGTATGTATTATGTGTGTATACCAGTCAGTACCTATTATGTGTGTATACCAGTCAGTGTGTATTATGTGTGTATACCAGTCAGTGTGTATTATGTGTGTATACCAGTCAGTGTGTATTATGTGTGTATACCAGTCAGTATGTATTATGTGTGTATACCAGTCAGTGTGTTTTATGTGTGTATACCAGTCAGTATGTATTATGTGTGTATACCAGTCAGTATGTATAATGTGTGTATACCAGTCAGTATGTATTATGTGTGTATACCAGTCAGTGTGTATTATGTGTGTATACCAGTCAGTGTGTATTATGTGTGTATACCAGTCAGTATGTATTATGTGTGTATACCAGTCAGTGTGTATTATGTGTGTATACCAGTCAGTGTGTATTATGTGTGTATACCAGTCAGTGTGTATTATGTGTGTATACCAGTCAGTGTGTTTTATGTGTGTATACCAGTCAGTGTGTATTATGTGTGTATACCAGTCAGTATGTATTACGTGTGTATACCAGTCAGTGTGTATTATGTGTGTATACCAGTCAGTGTGTATTATGTGTGTATACCAGTCAGTGTGTATTATGTGTGTATACCAGTCAGTATGTATTATGTGTGTATACCAGTCAGTGTGTATTATGTGTGTATACCAGTCAGTGTGTATTATGTGTGTATACCAGTCAGTGTGTATTATGTGTGTATACCAGTCAGTATGTATTATGTGTGTATACCAGTCAGTGTGTATTATGTGTGTATACCAGTCAGTATGTATTATGTGTGTATACCAGTCAGTGTGTATTATGTGTGTATACCAGTCAGTATGTATTATGTGTGTATACCAGTCATTATGTATTATGTGTGTATACCAGTCAGTGTGTATTATGTGTGTATACCAGTCAGTGTGTATTATGTGTGTATACCAGTCAGTGTGTATTATGTGTGTATACCAGTCAGTATGTATTATGTGTGTATACCAGTCAGTATGCATTATGTGTGTATACCAGTCTGTATGTATTATGTGTGTATACCAGTCAGTGTGTATTATGTGTGTATACCAGTCAGTATGTATTATGTGTGTATACCAGTCAGTGTGTATTATGTGTGTATACCAGTCAGTGTGTATTATGTGTGTATACCAGTCAGTGTGTATTATGTGTGTATACCAGTCAGTATGTATTGTGTGTATACCAGTCAGTATGTTTTATGTGTGTATACCAGTCAGTGTGTATTATGTGTGTATACCAGTCAGTGTGTATTATGTGTGTATACCAGTCAGTGTGTATTATGTGTGTATACCAGTCAGTGTGTATAATGTGTGTATACCAGTCAGTGTGCATTATGTGTGTATACCAGTCAGTGTGTATTGTGTGTATACCAGTCAGTGTGTATTATGTGTGTATACCAGTCAGTATTTATTATGTGTGTATACCAGTCAGTATGTATTATGTGTGTATACCAGTCAGTATGTATAATGTGTGTATACCAGTCAGTGTGTATTATGTGTGTATACCAGTCAGTATGTATTATGTGTGTATACCAGTCAGTGTGTATTATGTGTGTATACCAGTCAGTATGTATTATGTGTGTATACCAGTCAGTGTGTATTATGTGTGTATACCAGTCAGTGTGTATTATGTGTGTATACCAGTCAGTATTAATTATGTGTGTATACCAGTCAGTGTATTATGTGTGTATACCAGTCAGTGTATTATGTGTGTATACCAGTCAGTATTAATTATGTGTGTATACCAGTCAGTGTATTATGTGTGTATACCAGTCAGTATTTATTATGTGTGTACACCAGTCAGTATTTATTATGTGTGTATACCAGTCAGTGTGTATTATGTGTGTATACCAGTCAGTGTGTATTATGTGTGTATACCAGTCAGTGTGTATTATGTGTGTATACCAGTCAGTATGTATTATGTGTGTATATCAGTCAGTGTGTATTATGTGTGTATACCAGTCAGTGTGTATTATGTGTGTATACCAGTCAGTGTGTATTATGTGTGTATACCAGTCAGTGTGTATTATGTGTGTATACCAGTCAGTGTGTATTATGTGTGTATACCAGTCAGTGTGTATTATGTGTGTATACCAGTCAGTATGTATTATGTGTGTATACCAGTCAGTGTGTATAATGTGTGTATACCAGTCAGTATGTATTATGTGTGTATACCAGTCAGTATTTATTATGTGTGTATACCAGTCAGTGTGTATTATGTGTGTATACCAGTCAGTGTGTATTATGTGTGTATATCAGTCAGTATATATTATGTGTGTATACCAGTCAGTATGTATAATGTGTGTATACCAGTCAGTGTGTATTATGTGTGTATACCAGTCAGTGTGTATTATGTGTGTATACCAGTCAGTGTGCATTATGTGTGTATACCAGTCAGTGTGTATTGTGTGTATACCAGTCAGTGTGAATTATGTGTGTATACCAGTCAGTGTGTATTATGTGTGTATACCAGTCAGTATGTATTATGTGTGTATACCAGTCAGTATGTATGTAACAAAAGGACGGGTGGTACATTTGGCTTTGGCACGGTCGCTGTCAGGCCCGTCTAGTCCACCTGAGCTCTATAATAGTGATATACTGTACATATGGACACAATCATAGGAACAATAACACAACAAAAGGTCCAAAAAGACGTTTTGGCGCGGGTCTTTTTAATGGCTTGTGGTTTTCAAAAGGGGGCGTGTCCATAGAGCCCTGGCTCTGTATTGTTTATCAAACTGGCACAGGTGGAGGCTCAGCACCGAGGAGTTGCATAGGTTCTACGTCTGACAGTCCAGACCCGCTGGTGACCCGCACTAGAAGTTCATCAGAGGGGGGGGCGGGGCCAGATCAGGGCCCGTTCTCGTTGTAGTGCAGCGAGATGGGTCGCTCGCGCTGCACGGCGGGCATGTAGGGCCAGTTGTAGCTGGAGCCCGACAGCAGCATGTCTCGCAGCAGCGTCTCGATGGGCGTCTTGCCCACCAGCCGCACGAAGAAGAGCTGCTCGATGACGGGCGAGGACACGATGCGCAGCGACGGCAGGCGCAGCAGCAGGCGCCCGAAGCGGTTGGGCTGGCTGGGGTACTGGTTGCGCACGTACTCCTCCAGGGCGCACTGCGACTTCTCCTGGATGCTCTCCACGTGCGCCACGTCCGACAGGCCCATGGCGTCTGCGGGGGGAGGCGCGCGCATGGTCGTTAATAAACGCACACGGCATGAAATAATGTCAACTTTACAAGAAATGAAGTGTATTTCTTTTCTTTCAGGCAGAATCCCAAGCATACTATTTTTGCTGCCTTCAAGGAAACTCAGACTTTTGACACTTGTGGACTGTATTTATGTGAATAACATAAATACAGTCTATTATACAGCATTATTCACATGTGAGTAACATAAATACAGTCTATTATACAGCATTATTCACATGTGAGTAACATAAATACAGTCTATTATACAGCATTATTCACATGTGAATAATATAAATACAGTCTATTACACAGCATTATTCACATGTGAATAACATAAATACAGTCTATTATACAGCATTATTCACATGTGAATAATATAAATACAGTCTATTATACAGAATTATTCACATGTGAATAATATAAATACGGTCTATTATACAGAATTATTCACATGTGAATAACATAAATACAGTCTATTACACAGCATTATTCACATGTGAATAATATAAATACAGTCTATTACACAGCATTATTCACATGTGAATAACATAAATACAGTCTATTATACAGCATTATTCACATGTGAATAATATAAAGACAGTCTATTATACAGAATTATTCACATGTGAATAATATAAATACAGTCTATTACACAGCATTATTCACATGAGAATAACATAAATACAGTCTTATATAAAAAAATATTCACATGTGAATAATATAAATACAGTCTACTATACAACAGTATTCACATGTGAATAATATAAATACAGTCTATTATACAGAATTATTCACATGTGAATAATATAAATACAGTCTATTATACAGCATTATTCACATGTGAATAATATAAATACAGTCTATTATACAGCATTATTCACATGTGAATAATATAAATACAGTCTATTATACAGCATTATTCACATGTGAATAATATAAATACAGTCTATTATACAGCATTATTCACATGTGAATAACATAAATACAGTCTATTATAAAAAAATATTCACATGTGAATAATATAAATACAGTCTATTATACAGCATTATTCACATGTGAATAATATAAATACAGTCTATTATACAGCATTATTCACATGTGAATAATATAAATACAGTCTATTATACAGCATTATTCACATGTGAATAATATAAATACAGTCTATTACACAGCATTATTCACATGTGAATAATATAAATACAGTCTATTATACAGCATTATTCACATGTGAATAATGCTGTATAATAGACTGTATTTATGTGCAGGTGAGCCAGTATAGGCGTAATATGATCAAACTTTCTTGTTCTTGTCAAAAGTCTAGCAGCCGCATTTTGTACCAACTGTAATCTTTTAATGCTAGACATAGGGAGACCCGAAAATAATACGTTACAGTAGTCGAGACGAGACGTAACGAACGCATGAATAATGATCTCAGCGTCGCTAGTGGATAAAATAGAACGAATTTTAGCGATATTACGGAGATGAAAGAAGGCCGTTTTAGTAACACTCTTAATGTGTGACTCAAAGGAGAGAGTTGGGTCGAAAATAATACCCAGATTCTTTACTGATTCGCCTTGTGTAATTGTTTGGTTGTCAAATGTTAAGGTGGTATTTTTAAATAAATGTCGGTGTTTAGCAGGACCGATAATCAGCATTTCCGTTTTCTTGGCGTTGAGTTGCAAGAAGTTAGCGGACATCCATTGTTTGATTTCATTAAGACACGCCTCCAGCTGACTACAATCCGGCGTGTTGGTCAGCTTTAGGGGCATGTAGAGTTGGGTGTCATCAGCATAACAATGAAAGCTAACACCGTATTTGCGTATGATGTCGCCTAGCGGCAGCATGTAAATGCTAAAGAGTGCAGGGCCAAGAACCGAACCCTGAGGAACTCCGCACGTTACCTTAACATAGTCCGAGGTCACATTTCTATGGGAGACGCATTGCATCCTGTCAGTAAGATAAGAGTTAAACCACGACAAGGCTAAGTCTGACATACCAATACGTGTTTTGATACGCTCTAATAAAATATTATGATCGACGGTATCGAAAGCAGCGCTAAGATCAAGAAGCAGCAACATAGATGACGCATCAGAATCCATCGTTAGCAGTAGATCATTAGTCATTTTTGACTAATGATCTACTGCTAACGATGGATTCTGATACACAGCAATACCATAACAATGCAATCCAATTCCAAAATTCCCAGCAACACTCAGAAGTGCAATAAGCATAGCAATTGAGAGGAGACACAAACACCACACAGAACAAAGCAAAAGTAGTGAAACAAAAATGAATATTATCAACAACAGTATCAATATTAGTTACAATTTCAACATAGCAGTGATTAAAAATCCCTCATTGACATTATCATTAGACATTTATAAAAAAGAACAATAGTGTCACAGTGGCTTACACTTGCATCGCATCTCATAAGCTTGACAACACACCGTGTCCAATATTTTCACAAAGATCAAATAAGTCATATTTTTTGCTTCATTTAATAGTTAAAACAAATGTACATTATTGCAATCAGTTGATAAAACATTGTCCTTTACAATTATATTATTGCATGTCAGCAGACTGGGGTAGATCCTGCTGAAATCCTATGTATTCAATGAATAGACAATCCTTTTCAATCGGGAAAAAATATCCTTTTTGAATCGAGAATCGCGCTGAATCGAAAAAAAAACAAACGATTTGGAATCGAATCGTGACCCCAAGAATGGATATTGAATCGAATCGTGGGACACCCAAAGATTCGCAGCCCTATGTGTTAGCGTTGCCATGTTGGCGTCTTCTTCCCTCCCTCAGCTGGAGGTCATGTTGAGGTTTCCCCCGCCACCCTCCACCCACCCACACACACAGCTGAGCGGGTGTTATGCAACACTCTTCACACCCTGTGTGTTGGCGGGGGGGGGGGGGGCAGGAGGGTATTTGTGGAGGAGGTCCTAACAAAGACATCTTTTTACTGTACGCTCCGTGACCCCCAATGACCCCCCCCGTGACAGAGAAGTCTTTTGTGTTGACCTGTCACTTTACATCGGGGTCACCTCTGATGACCACGCCCACCTCTGATGTGACCACGCCCACATTCAATCCTGCTTTAAGCCATTTTGGAGGCCCCTGCGTGCCAAGGCAGCGCTCGCCATGCTGCATGGGCAAAACTCTCCTCGCGTGCCACACACACACACACCTCTGTGAGCCACACACACACACCTCTGTGGGGCACACACACATCTCTGTGGGCCACACTCTCTGGGCGGGGCGGGTCAGCGGGGGTGAGCGTCCTCTTGATGCGGCGTGATGGCCACTGGGAGGGAGGGGCTTGTCTCGCCTCGTTAGCGTCTGCGTCTTTTCCCCAGGTCACATGGTCTCTTTTGTAGGTCACAATGCAACACTGCCACCTCATTTAACCCCGGAGATGCTATCTTGTCTTTATTCATCACCCCGACAAAATAATACAATAATAATACAATAATATCACAATAATAACACAATAATTATACAATAATAATACAGTAATATTACAATAATCCATCCATCCATTTTCTACCGCTTGTCCCTTTCGAGGTGGCGGGGGGTGCGGGAGCCTATCTCAGCTGCGTTCAAGCGGAAGGCGGGCTACACCCTGGACAAGTCGCCACCTCATCGTAGGGCCAACACAGATAGACAGACAACATTCACACTCTAACTAGGGTACCAATATTTTGGTACTGGTACCGGTACTTTTTGATACTCATCTAAATAAAGGGGACCACAAAAATGGCATTATTGTCTTTAATTTAACAAAAAATCGACATTAAACATCCATCCATCCATCCATTTTCTACCGCTTGTCCCTTTCGGGGTGTTGGGGGGTGCTGGAGCCTATCTCAGCTGCATTCGGGCGGAAGGCGGGCTACACCCTGGACAAGTCGCCACCTCATTCTGTCTATCTGTGTTGGCCCTGCGATGAGGTGGCGACTTGTCCAGGGTGTACACCGCCTTCCGCCCGATTGTAGCTGAGATAGGCTCCAGCGCCCCCCGCGACCCCAAAAGGGAATAAGCGGTAGAAATGGATGGATGGGATGGATTACAATAATAATACAATAATAATAATAATACAATAATAACACAATAATAATACAATAATATTACAATAATAATAATACAATAATAATACAATAATAACACAATAATAATACAGTAATATTACAATAATGATACAATAACACACAATAACACGATCATAATACAATAATTATACAATAATAATACAATGATAATCCACAATAACACAACAATAAGACAATAATAACTAGAGATGTCCGATAATGGCTACTTTGCCGATATTCCGATATTGTCCAACTCTTAATTACCGATACCGATATCAAGCGATAGCGATATATACAGTCGTGGAATGAACACATTATTATGCCTAATTTTGTTGTGATGCCCCGCTGGATGCATTAAACAATGTAACAAGGTTTTCCAAAATAAATCAACTTAAGTTATGGAAAAAAAATGCCAACATGGCACTGCCATATTTATTTTTGGAAGTCACCAAGTGCATTTTTTTTTTTTAACATGCCTCAAAACAGCAGCTTGGAATTTGGGACATGCTCTGGGTATTTTTTCCGTAGCGTTTATGTTGTGTTACGGTGCCGACGTTCTCCCGAAATGTGTTTTGTCATTCTTGTTTGATGCGGGTTCACAGTGTGGCGCATATTTGTAACAGTGTTAAACTTGTTTATACGGCCACACTCAGTGTGACCTGTATGGCTGTTGACAAAGTATGTGTGGCCTTCACTTGTGTGTGTATGCTGAAGCCGCATACAACATGTGACTGGGCCGGCACGCTGTTTGTATGGTGAAAAAGCGGACGCTAAAGGCAGTGCCATCACGGCACGGCCTTAATATAGTTGTCCGGGTGAAAATCGGGAGAAATTCGGGAGAATGGTCGCCCCGGGAGATTTTCGGGAGGGGCACTGAAATTCGGGAGTCTCCCGGAAAAATCGGGAGGGTTGGCAAGTATGCTATATATATATATATATATATATATATATATATATATATATATATATATATATATACTGTATATATATATATATATATATATATATATATATATATATCCAAAACCAACAAAGGTTGCAACTGTCGAAAGAAACCTGATTGCCCTCTCAACGGGGGGTGCTTACAAACATCAGTTGTCTACCAATCTAAGGTAACACGCAAGGACATTAACACATCCGACACATATGTAGGATTAACTGAGGGAGAGTTCAAAACCAGATGGAACAATCACAAGGCTTCTTTCAGGAACCAAAACCTGCGGAATACCACAGAACTCAGCAAACACATTTGGGACCTCAAAGACAATAATGTTGAATATTCAATAACATGGAAAATTCTTGCATCCAGCACACCTTACAATAGTGGTAATAAAAGATGCAACCTATGCTTGAAAGAAAAACTGTTTATTATTTACCGTCCAGACCTGTCATCCCTCAACAAGCGCAGCGAAATTGTAACAGCATGCCGCCACAGACGGAAACACCTCCTAGGTAACACATGAGCCAATCACCACGCCCCTACGCCAGCCTGTACCCACCCACTCTGTGCCCTATATAATCCATGGTATGTGAATGCTCCCATTAAAATCTCCTGATGATTGAGGGAACCCCCCCTCATGAAACAGGCCTGTAGAGATGAAATAGTCTTGTGATTTTTTTCCCACACATACATATATACATATATATATATATATATATATATATATATATATATATATATATATATATATATATATATCAGATTGTTGTGAACATGAACATAAACATATGTATACCGTATTTTTCGGAGTATAAGTCGCTCCGGAGTATAAGTCGAAAATGCATAATAAAGAAGGAAAAAAACATATATAAGTCGCACTGGAGTATAAGTCGCATTTTTTGGGGGAAATTGTTTGATAAAAGCCAACACCAAGAATAGACATTTGAAAGGCAATTTAAAATAAATCCGTCCGTTTTGCATCCTGGGAGAATGAACCGGTTGAGCCCTACAAAGTGTTTATACAGTAAGGGCCTGATTAACTAGAAAGTTGCAAACACGTGCAAACCTGATAGCACTTGCAAAGCTGATCTACTAATAATAATGGATTTTATTTGTAAAAAGCACTTTACATTGAGTAAACAACCTCAAAGTGCTACAGTGTATTAAAAAAAAAAAAAAAAAAAAAAAAAGATAATAAAAATAAAATTAAAATAAAAACTAGAACAGCCAAATAGCTAAAACTAGTATGCATATATATATATAAAAAAAGGCTTTTTTTAAAAGAAGGGTTTTTAAGCCTTTTTTAAAAGCATCCACAGTCTGTGGTGCCCTCAGGTGGTCAGGGAGAGCGTTCCACAGACTGGGACAACACCAAGAATAGACATTTGAAAGGCAATTTAAAATAAATGAAGAATAGTGATCAACAGGCTGAATAAGTGTACGTTATATGAGGCATAAATAACCAACTGGTATGTTAACGTAACATATTATGGTAAGAGTCATTCAAATAACTATAACATATAGAACATGCTATACGTTTACCAAACAATCTGTCACTAAATCCCATGAAATCTTATACGTCTAGTCTCTTACGTGAATGAGATCAATAATATTATTTGATATTTTACACTAATGTGGTAATCATTTCAGACATAAGTCGCTCCTGAGTATAAGTCGCACCCCCGGCCGGCCAAACTATGAAAAAAACTGAGACTTATAGTCCGAAAAATATGGTATCTAGTATATATATGTATATGTGTGTGTATATAGATACTGTATATATATATATATATATATATATATATATATATATATATATATATATATATATACAATTAATGTGTTTATGTTCACATGAAAATGCATGTGATTAATTAGATGAATTATCTTTGATATCCACAGGAATGAGAGTTAAATAAATTTCATCTGTTCACAGAAGTCTTGTATTAATCCACGGTAACCATGGCAACTTTCATGTTTAATCTGAACAAGACGTAAGCGACATATATTGTGAAATTCTGTGATTGAACAACGGACTTCCTGTTTAGCAGCACATTTGCCAGTGTGTTTGACGTCATCAAGGACTTTTAGAGGTCGTGAAGAAGACGGCTTAGTTTGAGGCGATCAACTCACCGGAGGTGAAGAGCACGATGGACTTGAGGCAGGAGTACTCGGCCGTGTCCACCTGCAGCGCCTTCAGCTTCTCCACCTGCTCCTGGAAGACGCGGATGTGGTCCATGAAGGCCACCACGCGCTCCGCCGACATGGGCGAGGCGTGCAGGCCCGCCGCCGCCAGCAGGGGCGCCACGTGCAGCGGCATGGAGCACTGCGCCGCGTTCAGCACGAAGAGCTCGCTCCACGACATGCGCAGCAGCGCCACCTAGGAGGACCATCGGTATTAATAATAATAATAATACAATATTTTATTTGTAAAAGCACAACCTCAAAGTGCTGCAGTGCATTTAAAAACATAAATACATATATCTAAAAAAAAAGCCTTTTTAAGCCTTTTTCAAAAGCCTCCACAGTCTGTGGTGCCCTCAGGTGGTCAGGAAAAGCGTTCCACAGACTGGGAGCGGCGGAGCAGAAAGCCCGGTGTCCCATAGTTTGGAGCTTTGTCCTCGGAGGTTGGAGGAGGTTAGTCTGTCCGGAGTGGAGGTGTGGTGTGGAGGATTTGTTCTTTGAGGTAGCAACACTGCGCATACTTGCCAACCTTGAGACCTCCGATTTTGGGAGGTGGGGGGTAGGGGGTGGGGGTGGGGGCGTGGTCGGGGGTGGGGCGGGGGGCGTGGTTAAGATATATGTATATATATAAGAAATACTTGACTTTCAGTGAATTCTAGCTATATATATATATATATATAAATAAAATAAATACTTGAATTTCAGTGTTCATTTACAAACTACAACCCACAAACACTTTAGAGTTAGGCTCCACCATCAGAATGTGTACTTAAACTTATAAAGATCACATGGATATTATTCAGTGAGTTGATTCACCAAAACTAACTATACAGGAGGAAAAAGCACACAGGACGTTTCAATTGTTCACAGACAATGACAAGACACTTCCGGTCTGCAGGTGATAGCATTAAATTGGGAAGAAACGCCCTACTGCCCCCTACTGACCAATGTGAATACTGATAAATGTGTAATGACAGCTCCAAAAACGAATTCAAACCACCAAATAAAATAAATAAATCAACACAAAAATGTGACACATTATGGGTGGGTCACATATGCATGTACAGTAGATGGCAGTATTGTCCTGTTTAAAAGTGTCACAACATTGCTGTTTGCGACAGACGAACTGCTTTACGGTAGACACTGTTGTTGTGTGTTGTCAACACGTCACTCAGGTGCGCCTGAATTTCGGGAGTTTTTCGGGAGAAAATTTGTCCCGGGAGGTTTTCGGGAGAGGCGCTGAATTTCGGGAGTCTCCCGGAAAATCCGGGAGGGTTGGCAAGTATGACACTGCGTCAAATACTGGCCAGAATGTTACTACCGCTCTTCTATTTACAGTAATGCACTGTAAAAACCACCGTGAAAAACTGGCAGATCAGAATTTCACCGCAAAAATACACAGTAATGTGCTGTAAAAACAACAACAGTGCATTTTTACGGTAAAAAACTAGCAGCTCAGTCGACTACATTTTTGCGTTTTTTCATCGACAGTAATGCACTGTAAAAACCACCGTAGGTTTTACTGTAAAAAAAACTGTCAGCTCAGTCGGCAGGATTTTATCATAAAAACAATATCGGTACTGTTTTTTCATTTACAGTAGTGCACTGAAAAACAACTACCGTACATTTTTACCGTTAAAATCTGGTAGCTCAGTCGCTAAATGTAAGCATTTTTTCATTGACAGTAATGCACTGTAAAAACAATGACAGTCAATTGTACAGTAAAAAAAAAACCTGTCAGCTCATTGGTCAGGGTTTTACTGTAAAAATGAAAGTGTTAGCATGTTTCCATTTAAGGTAATGTGCTGTAAAAACCGGCTGCAAAGTTTACAGAAAAAATTGGCAGCCAAATTGCCAGAATTTTAGCATAAAAATAACACTGCCCTTTACAGTAATGCATGGTAAAAATGACCGTACATCTTCACGTTAGAAAACTAGCATCTCAGTCGCTAAATTTGAGCATTTTTTTCATTGAAAGTAATGTGCTGTAAAAACACCGCCGTAAACTTTACTGTAAAAAATTGGTAGCTCAGTCACCTGATTTTTACTGTAAAATAGATAGATAGATAGATAGATAGATAGATAGATAGATAGATAGATAGATAGATAGATAGATAGATAGATAGATTGTCATGTCTGTGTAATCATGTTTTGTTTTAAGTCATGTTTTGTTTAGTTTCTGGCTTTTCACTCCCTTGTCTTGTTTGCATGATTACCCATTAGTTTCACCTGTTCCACGTTTGGACTCATTGTGCACTCTTGTTTGTCACCATAGCAACCATTAGTTTTCACCTGTCACGTCACGCACCTGTTTCACGTTTTGAGTCACGCACCTGTTTTCGTTAATCATGTCTGTGCTATTTAAGCTTTTCATTTTCTGTTGTTCGTCCTGACGACCTCACCACATTTATGCTTCTGTACACTCTTCATCCTCTAAGATCTTGCTTCATGTCTCTTCATCCTCTAAGATCTTGCTTCATGTCCCTTGTCAAAGTAAGTTTTTGTTCCATGTTTATAGTCTTTTTGTTTTTCATAGTTTGTTCTCCGCCACTGTGCGTGCTTTTCATTTGTACTTTATTGCTATAGTCTTTTGGTTTCATAGTTTATTCTCCGCCACTGTGCGCACTTTTTGTTTGATCCTTTTCTTTGTATTTATAGTCTTTAAATAAAAAATTTACTTACATTCCCGTCTCGCCCGAGCCAACTTTCCGTTGCATCCCGGAAAAGCTAACACCCAAGACCAAGTCTTGACATAGATAAATAGATAGATAGATAGATAGATAGTACTTTATTGATTCCTTCAGGAGAAAACCCTCAATAAAAAAAATTCAATTGGTACTGTTTTTCCATTTACAGTAATTTCTGTGTAAAAACAGTAACTTTTACAATAAAATTGCCGTTTTTTTTACTGTAAAATGTACAGTTTTTTTCATGCTGACCTCTTGTCATACTTTGCATCTTATATTTTGTCTCTCTTGTGTCACTAACAGAGGTGGGTAGAGTAGCCAGAAATTGTACTCAAGTAAGAGTACTGTTACTTTAGAGATGTATTACTCAAGTAAAAGTAAGGAGTAGTCACCCAAATATTTACTTGAGTAAAAGTAAAAAGTATGTTGTGAAAAAACTACTCAAGTACTGAGTAACTGATGAGTAACATACACACACATATCATATATATATATATATATATATATATATATATATATATATATATATATATATATATATATATATATATATACACACACACACACACATATACATATACATATATATACACACACACACACACACACACACACACACACACACACACACACACACACACACATATACATATATATATATATATATATATATATATACATACATTGATATATACAGTATATAATTTATATTTATTTATTTTGCCGCTTTTGTTTACATGTTAAAGGTGTTTTAATGAATATACATGCATGTTTAACACATATAGATTCCTTTCTTTCATGAAGACAAGAATATAAGTTGGTGTATTACCTGATTCTGATGACTTGCATTGATTGTAATCAGACAGTAGTGATGATAACATCCACATTTTCAAATGGAGGAGAAAAAAAGTTACTCCTTCTGTCTAATACCACATGAAAGTGGTTGGTTTTTGGCATCTTATTTATTCAGCTTCCATATTCGTTTTTATACACTTTACAAGAAATACATTGGCGGCAAACTCCGTAGCTTGCTAGCTTGTTTGCGCTGGCTTTCGGAGACTCTTATTTTGAAAGCACAGGCGCAATGGAGCGGCACTTTTATTGTGAAGACAGGAACTGTGCAGTCAGTCTTTATGCTTTTGACGGGATGTACGGTTGAAATAAAAAATGGTCTTTTTTCCTTCACAGTTTTGATTGATTGATTGGAACTTTTATTAGTAGATTGCACAGTACAGTACATATTCCGTACAATTGACCACTAAATGGTAACACCCCAATAAGTTTTTCAACTTGTTTAAGTCAGGTCATGTGACCGCCTGGCTCTGTTTGATTGGTCCAACGTCACCAGTGACTGCATCTGATTGGTGGAACGGAGTGAAACGTCACCAGTGACTGTATTTGTTGAAACGCAGGCACTATGAAGGTCTGTCTGACAGACCAAAACAAACAAAGCGTGCATTAACAGATCGATAAAGATTAGTAGCGAGTAGCGAGCTGAATGTTGATAAAAGTAGCGGAGTAAAAGTAGCGTTTCTTCTCTATAAATATACTCAAGTAAAAGTAAAAGTATGTTGCATTAAAACTACTCTTAGAAGTACAATTTATCCCAAAAGTTACTCAAGTAGATGTAACGGAGTAAATGTAGCGCGTTACTACCCACCTCTGCTGCTCAGCCAGCCAAAATACTTGTCCTCTTATTTCTTCAACTTTTATGCGCAATAATTTGGTTCAGAAAATGTTGACTTTGATTGCACAAAATGTGCCAGAACTGTGACCTACTGGCAGTGTTGGGACTGTAACGCCGTTAGTTTCGGCGGTAACTAGTAATCTAACGTGTCATTTTTTATATTCAGTAACTCAGTTACCGTTACTACATGATGCTGTGGAGAGGGCGTGGTTCACGCGTTCCCTGCGGGCGGGGTGTGTGCATGAGGCAGCAGACAGGTGAGTGGATATCTCAGCTGGAACGACTTTTCTAATCACCTGTTCCTTTATTAGCGGCGTCGGAAACCATGAGAAGGGGGTGAGCTGGAGAGCGAGAGAGCGAGGCCGCCTGGAAGAGCTGAAAAGTCAAAAGACTTTGTAAAATCTGATCATTAAAACAATTGTAATTGTAATGGTTCCTCTCTTTAAGAAGGGGAACCGGAGGGTGTGTTCCAACTATCGTGGGATCACACTCCTCAGCCTTCCCGGTAAGGTCTATTCAGGTGTACTGGAGAGGAGGCTACGCCGGATAGTCGAACCTCGGATTCAGGAGGAACAGTGTGGTTTTGGTCCTGGTCGTGGAACTATGGACCAGCTCTATACTCTCGGCAGGGTCCTTGAGGGTGCATGGGAGTTTGCCCAACCAGTCTACATGTGCTTTGTGGACTTGGAGAAGGCATTCGACCGTGTACCCCGGGAAGTCCTGTGGGGAGTGCTCAGAGAGTATGGGGTAACGGACTGTCTTATTGTGGCAGTTCGCTCCCTGTATAATCAGTGCCAGAGCTTGGTCCGCATTGCCGGCAGTAAGTCGGACACGTTTCCAGTGAGGGTTGGACTCCGCCAAGGCTGCCCTTTGTCACCGATTCTGTTCATAACCTTTATGGACAGAATTTCCAGGCGCAGTCAAGGCGTTGAGGGGATCTGGTTTGGTGGCTGCAGGATTAGGTCTCTGCTATTTGCAGATGATGTGGTCCTGATGGCTTCCTCTGGCCAAGATCTTCAGCTCTCGCTGGATCGGTTCGCATCCGAGTGTGAAGCGACTGGGATGGGAATCAGCACCTCCAAGTCCGAGTCCATGGTTCTCTCCCGGAAAAGGGTGGAGTGCCATCTCCGGGTTGGGGAGGAGATCTTGCCCCAAGTGGAGGAGTTTAAGTACCTCGGAGTCTTGTTCACGAGTGGGGGAAGAGTGGATCGTGAGCTCGACAGGCGGATCGGTGCGGCATCTTCAGTAATGCGGACGCTGTATCGATCCGTTGTGGTGAAGAAGGAGCTGAGCCGGAAGGCAAAGCTCTCGATTTACCGGTCGATCTACGTTCCCATCCTCACCTATGGTCATGAGCTTTGGGTCATGACCGAAAGGACAAGATCACGGGTACAAGCGGCCGAAATGAGTTTCCTCCGCCGAGTGGCGAGGCTCTCCCTTAGAGATAGGGTGAGAAGCTCTGTCATTCGGGGGGAGCTCAAAGTAAAGCCGCTGCTCCTCCACATCGAGAGGAGCCAGATGAGGTGGTTCGGGCATCTGGTCAGGATACCACCCGAACGCCTCCCTAGGAAGGTGTTTCGAGCACGTCCGACCGGTAGGAGGCCACGGGGAAGACCCAGGACACGCTGGGAAGACTATCTCTCCCGGCTGGCCTGGGAACGCCTCGGGATCCCCCGGGAGGAGCTGGACCAAGTGGCTGGAGAGAGGGAAGTCTGGGCTTCCCTGCTTAAGCTGCTGCCCCCGCGACCCGACCTCGGATAAGCGGAAGAAGATGGATGGATGGATGGATAAAACAATTGTAAAAACGCCGCACAAGAGTGTTGTGCCCTTTCCTGTGGTCCCAGAAGAACCCGAGACAGAGATTCTTCACAGATGCCTTATTGCACGTTATTTTTTTATATAGTATCGACTAGAAACAGAAGATCTGAGTGTGTTTTATAGGAGCGCTGCGGTGTCGTCCTTCTGAATCTTCTTGTGTCACAAGCCGGAGACGCACTCTGTGTGTGTCTTGGTGTGGGTGTGGGGAGGGGGCGTGTCTGTGTTTACTAACAAAATGGACTCAAACCGGATTGATAAACTGATCCGGAAAGCCGGCCAAACTATTGGCACGCAGTCGGAGGCGTTTGTGTCAGTGAGGGACAGGAGGACACTGGACAAACTGCTGGCCATCATGGACAATCCTGCCCACCCACTCCACCTGACCATTAAGGGACAGCGGAGTTCATACTCCAACAGGCTCCTTCAACTTCCTTCCTGCACTGTGCGATTCAAGAACTCCTTCATTCCACACTCCATCCAGCTGTATAATCACTCGCCATACAGCAATAGATGACATCTGCCTATTACCTGACACCTGACATGTTAGCTACTTCTCTTTCTTTATAATGTCTATTTTCTATTTCCTGCTGGATCTACTCTCTATTTTATGCTGCTGCTGTCACATATACTGTAATATTCTACATGGTCATTGGTATATATTGTATATATGTTATAGACATAATATATATGTATATATATATTATTCTGTACACATATTATGTATATATTCGTATATATGTTTGATTTTTTTATTGCTATATTAGTCTATTTATACCTGCATTGTCCTTTCCATCCTTACACTTTCCATCATTGTAACTGAGCTACTGTGTGGAACAATTTCCCTTGTGGATCATTAAAGTTTGTCTAAGTCTAAGTCTAAGTCTAAGACATCATGGCAGAGCCTCAGTCGAGTTTCTTAACATGGAGATATTCTCACTACTTTTGTCGAGCACAAAGAAAATAACATTTTAGTTAAATGTAAGTTGTGTCTTAGATCAAAGATCCCGTCTACTGCCCAAAACAGCAACTCAAATCTGCCTGGTTAGGCTTTGTGTATGTCACGTGTGCCTTGTCACGTGTGCTAGCATTGAGCTAGCATATTCTATCAGGCATTGTTGGCATGGAAAATTGCAACTTCCCTAGAGGATGTTTGCTACTAACACCCGGCAAGTGCTTGAGTCGGCAAACCCGATTATTTGATAGCAGATTTTACATTAGTTAGTACCTGGTAGTCCCCATGGAATTGGGTCAGTAGCCTTCTATAAAAGTACTAAATTCCAACTACTTTTACATTCACTTGCTGGCGCAGACCTAGGAAGTGATGGGAGAGCCACCTTGAGTTCTATGTCAAATTCTCAAAGTGTTTCTCACCTTCTTTATCAAAGTGCTGGCAACTCTCTCTGGCCCCAGGTGGATTTTTCCAGGCATTCTCAATTTAAAAAAAGTCAAGAGACTCTTTGTTTGGGATCTTGCCTTCACAGAACAGCTAACAAGCAAAGGGACTCGTATAACACTATCAAATATGGGAAAACATTTGGCGCCATTTTTGTCCAAACTAAACGTGGAGTAAAACAAAAGCTCATGAATTTAAAATGTTGTGTTTAGGGTCAATACAAACATGTATGAGAACATTTTCAACAGGTGGCGCTGCAACTTGAACTATCCAATCAGGAATAGACAGAATAGTGAAGCAGATAGGATCCAGAACAGCTGACCAAACAAGAGTCAAAAAGGTTCTGCTGACTAAGCAAAATGCTTGCAGATGCTAAAAACAGACTTTTGGAATGTTTCCTTCAGCGTGAAGACGAGAAAGAATGACTTTTTGTTGGTGCGGACATGCAGTTGGACGCAGCAAAGACGGATGAGGACTTTCCTCGCGTGGCCTCACCTGATCCATGAGCTGCAGGTCGGGGAAGAAGGGGATGTTCTTGGCCCACTCCACGGCGCTGAAGAGCAGCCTGGCCGCCAGCTCGCAGATGTTCTCGATGCCCATCAGGTTGTTGCCCTGCATGCACTGGGCGCCGTAGCGCGACGTGGGGTAGGGCTCGGCCCGCAGCAGCAGGGAGATGAACCCCGACAGGTACGGCTGGCTGTTGTACGGGTCGCCGCCGTTGCTCAAGTACTGACCCGGGCTGCTCTGGGAGTTGGACGTGCGACCCCGCTGCACAGCTGATGGAGACAGCAAGCAGACACACCTCAGGATATGAATGTAGCCACTAATGCTGACACTAACGACAAAACACCCTAACCCAGTGGTTCTCAAACTTTTTTTGTCATCCCCCACTTTGGACAAGGGGGAGTTTTCAAGCCCCACCTGCCCCCATCGCCCCAACAGAGCGCTAATGCCAAGCTTTAACATTTTCAAATTTATTGAACATCAAGTTGTATACATTCAAACTCAATAACATAAAATAACATCAAGTTCAATAATAAATAAAAAAAACTGTGCAGCTGTGGTATAACTTGCATCAAGTTCAATAATAAATAAAATAACTTCCATCAAGTTCAATAATAAATTAAAAAAAAGTGTTATAACTTGCATCAAGTTCAATAATAAATCAAAAAAAGTGTTATAACTTGCATCACGTTCAATAATAAATCAAAAAAAGTGTTATAACTTGCATCAAGTTCAATAATAAATCAAAAAGTGTTATAACTTGCATCAAGTTCAATAATAAATCAAATAACTTGCATCAAGTTCAATAATAAATAAAAAAAAGTGTTATAACTTGCATCACGTTTAATAATAAATCAAAAAAAGTGTTATAACTTGCATCAAGTTCAATAATAAATCAAATAAAAGTGTTATAACTTGCATCGAGTTCAATAATAAATCAAAACAAGTGTTATAACTTGCATCAAGTTCAATAATAAATCAAAAAAAGTGTTATAACTTGCATCAAGTTCAATAATAAATCAAAAAAAGTGTTATAACTTGCATCAAGTACAATAAAAAAAAAAAAAAAAGTGGTATAACTTGCATCAAGTTCAATAATAAATCAAATAACTTGCATCAAGTTCAATAATAAATCAAAAAAAGTGTTATAACTTGCATCAAGTTCAATAATAAATCAAAAAAAGTGTTATAACTTCCATCAAGTTCAATAATAAAAAAAAAAAAGTGTTATAACTTGCATCAAGTTCAATAATAAATCAAATAACTTGCATCAAGTTCAATAATAAATCAAATAAAAGTGCCACTTTGCAATCTTTGCAAAAAAAAAGGAGCAGCTATGCATTTGGCAAGACAGGGCAAGTGACAGAACTTTTCCCCCGGAGAGCCATCTTGCTTCACTGTGAAACTGCACGGCTGTATGATCAGCTCCCATTTCCTCACACAGTGCAGAGAACAGTCGCACTTTCAGTGGTCGTGTTTTGATCAAATTTACCGCGCTCACAACATCTGTTAAAACCTCATTGAGTTCGGGGCTGAGCTGCCTTGACGCGAGTGCTTCCCGGTGAATGACACAGTGTGTGCCCGTCACATTTTTGTTTCTCTGCAGGCGCTGGCTCTGGCTCGACGACCTTTGAGGTGCGAGTCACAAATGTATATATTTGTGTAATTGTGATCCACACATTAGCCTGCTACCCATCCGCGCGAAAGTTTGTTCCGCTTAGCCTCGCCCCCATTAGTTACTGTTGCTATGTCTGTCAAATTTTCGCTTCTACCGAGAAATTTAAAGCCTACAGTAAAAATAAGTACCGGTAATTTCCATTTATGTATATAGCGGATTTCATAGACAGAATCACAAAGTGATTTACAGTGTGTATAGAAAATGAAAGCATAGTAAAAAAAAAAAAAATCTAAGAATATAATAATAAAAAAAAAAAATTAAAGTGAAATTTCCTCCCGTTCCTCGCGCCCCACCTCTCATGTCTCTATTCCCCACCAGTGGGGCGCGCCCCACACTTTGAGAAACGCTGCCCTAACCCAACATTTCCACTGGATGCGTAACGGCCGCGGAACAGCAGCTTGCTCTTTCTGTTTCCATTATAGTCAACGTGTCAGTTTCCACCGCCGGTGGAGCTCTTGCACTAAATATACGCAGACCTTCTATTTTGGCCCATGTCTGCAACACTACACATCAATTCAGCTAGAATCTTCTTCTGGAAGTCTTGCACAAAATAAACTATCTGCTTTACTTTCAAAATAAAATTCTCCATTTGAAATGTCCTAATGGCAGAGGTGGGTAGTAACGCGCTACATTTACTCCGTTACATCTACTTGAGTAACTTTTGGGATAAATTGTACTTCTAAGAGTAGTTTTAATGCAACATACTTTTACTTTTACTTGAGTATATTTATAGAGAAGAAACGCTACTTTTACTCCGCTACTTTTATCTACATTCAGCTCGCTACTCGCTACTAATTTTTATCGATCTGTTAATGCACGCTTTGTTTGTTTTGGTCTGTCAGACAGACCTTCATAGTGCCTGCGTTTCAACAAATACAGTCACTGGTGACGTTCACTCCGTTCCACCAATCAGATGCAGTCACTGGTGACGTTGGACCAATCAAACAGAGCCAGGCGGTCACATGACCTGACTTAAACAAGTTGAAAAACGTATTCGGGTGTTACCATTTAGTGGTCAATTGTATGGAATATGTACTGTACTGTGCAATCTACTAATACAAGTTCCAATCAATCAATCAAAAGTGTGAAGGAAAAAAGATCATTTTTTTTATTTCAACCGTACATCCCGTCAAAAGCCTAAAGACTGACTGCACAGTTCCTGTCTTCACAATAAAAGTGCCGCTCCATCGCGCCTGCGCTTTCAAAATAAGAGTCTCCGAAAGCCGGCGCAAACAAGCTAGCAAGCTACGGAGTTTGCCGCCAATGTATTTCTTGTAAAGTGTATAAAAACGAACATGGAAGCTGGACGAATAAGATGCCAAAAACCAACCACTTTCATGTGGTATTAGACAGAAAGGAGGAACTTTTTTTCTCCTGCATTTGAAAACGTGGACGTTATCATCACTACTGTCTGATTACAATCAATGCAAGTCATCAGAATCAGGTAATACACCAACTTATATTCTTGTCTTCATGAAAGAAAGGAATCTATATGTGTTAAACATGCATGTATATTCATTAAAACACCATTAACATGTAAACAAAAACGGCAAAATAAATAAATATAAATTATATACTGTATATATCAATGTATGTATATATATATGTATATATATATATATATATATATATATATATATATATGTGTGTGTGTGTATATATATATATATATATATATATATATATATATATATATATGTGTGTGTGTGTGTGTGTATATGTTACTCATCAGTTACTCAGTACTTGAGTAGTTTTTTCACAACATACTTTTTACTTTTACTCAAGTAAATATTTGGGTGACTACTCCTTACTTTTACTTGAGTAATAAATCTCTAAAGTAACAGTACTCTTACTTGAGTACAATTTCTGGCTACTCTACCCACCTCTCCCTAATGGGCAGGGAGTAGGGATGTGTAGCAATCGCATTTCCGGGTGTCAATACCGGTACACAACGGTACCAATTTTTTGTACTTTTGTGTGTCTTAATATAAAGAGCTGATTATGACAGTTCAAAATGTGGACATGTTACTAAAAGTTTTTACAACACCCACAGATTAATACGTATGCCTGCATATTGCAGACTCAGCATTTGCAAAAACATTTTAAAATATTTATAATTACCACAAGTCAGTAGTAATTAATTCATATCTATTACAGTGTACAGTACATTCCAAACTATAAGCCGCAACTTTTTTCCTACACTTTGAACCCTGCGACTTATAAAAATCTGCAACTAATTTATGGATTTGCTTTGCTGACGGGTTAGAAAAACAAAACAAATTAAAGCTGCAAGCAGCATTGGTCGGGCCCGCGTATTTGGCAGGCGCTAGTCCTAACTGTCCCAATACTTTTGTCCAGTGATAGTCATAAGTGTCCCAATACTTTTGTCTACTTTTAGTCTGAAGTGTCCCAAGACTTTTGTCTAGTGTACCTACCTTGTCTGCATTGTGTGGGCACGTTGGTGCTTCCTGCTTTTAAGCAGCCATCTTAAAAAAACAGCAGCGCAGCAGCATCAGCGCAGCGGGTCTTTGAAGGGTCATAAAATCAAAACCGGAGCAGTTAGAAAAAAAGCGCTTCTGTCATTGTAATCACAAGGGTTCAATCTCTCTCCTGTGTTAGTTTGAAGGCGAAACGACAAACGCGCTCAGAGGAGTTCGTTTTTGAAGGAAGGTGACCGGTTTTTACAAAAAATTTGTTTTGAAGGGGGAATAGCAAACTTCCTGTTGATTTTTGCTGGGGGTTGTCAATTTATGAAATGTAGGTCTAAGTGAGACCTACATAGAGGTTTTTGTTTCATGTCTCTCCGACCTTCCCAGTGGGAGTTACAGGCAGTTTTGTCATTGTTTTCTTCCGAGGAGCAGTTTTTTCTGCGTTTTATTCAAAAATTGCTCTAGAGCGCAATTTTGAGATTTGGGGTTAGGTTTTTTTTTTAGACCGTAATTTTTGCCAGTCCTGATGTGTGCGTTCAGTTTGGTGAGTTTTGAAGCATGTTAAGGGGGTCAAATTGCGGCTCAAAGAGGCAAAAGTGACTGTTTTTAGTACTCTTTTGTCTTGAAGGGGGAATTGCCAACTTCCTGTTGATTTTTGCCCGAGGATATACAATTATGAGAACTAGGTCTAAGTCAGACCTACATAGAGGTTTTTGTTTCATGTCTCTCTGACCTTCCTAGTGGGAGTTACAGGCATTCTGTTTTTTTTTTCCTAGGGAGCGCTAGAGCGCAATTTTGATTTTTGCGGTTCGTTTTTTTTATTAAAAGACAATTTTCGCAGGTCCTGATGTGTGGGTCAAATATGGTGAGTTTTGAAGCATGTTAAGTGGGTCAAATTAGTGCTCAAAGAGGCGGCGGAAGAATAATAATAATAAAGAATAATAAAACCTTACAAATTCAATAGGTCCTTATGTCCCATTGCATAAGGACTCCCTTTGGGAGTCCTTATACAATGGGCCATGCGGGCCCTAATAAAGAATAATAAAACCTTACAAATTCAATAGGTCCTTATGTCCCATTGCATAAGGACTCCCTTTGGGAGTCCTTATACAATGGGCCATGCGGGCCCTAATAATAAAACCTTACAAATACAATAGGTCCTTATGTCCCATTGCATATGGCCATGCGGGCCCTAAATACAAGCAAATACACTGAAAAAGGTGTGTAAATGTTTGTGCTATGGCGCCATCTTTTTGGAGGAGTTCACTCACTGCAGGTGCTGCAGCGTTTCAGCTTTGAATCGGAAGTACAATTGCTGTTCCGTCTTCTAAGTCGTCCGTTGAAAACATTCTTCATTCATCACTCCAGGCGACGTTTGTGAGTTTTACAATATAACTAAAACTGTTGATAATGACTAAACCAGCCCAGGTGTGATGTCTGTAGGAGTGTTTTCGTGCATATTTCTTTTAAGCATATTTGTTGTTATATTTGTTAGCTTTGTCTGGCTAACCTCCTGGTAGCCAGAGTAACTTCCTTGTGGTCTGGCTACCTTTCTGGTAGCCAGGGTAACTTCTTGGTAGACAAGGTATCTTCTTGGTAGGCAGGGTAACTTCTTGGTAGACAAGGTATCTTCTTGGTAGGCAGGGTAACTTCTTGGTAGACAGGGTAACTTCCTAATAGACAGAGTAACTTCCTGGTAGCCAGGGTAACTTCCTAGTAGACAGGGTAACTTCCTAATAGACAGGGTAACTTCCTGGTAGCCAGGGTAACTTCTTGGTAGACAAGGTAACTTCTTGGTAGACAGGGTAACTTCCTAGTAGACAGGGTAACTTCCTAGTAGACAGGGTAACTTCTTGGTAGACAGGGTAACTTCCTAGTAGACAGGGTAACTTCCTAGTAGACAGGGTAACTTCCTGGTAGACAGGGTAACTTCCTAGTAGACAGGGTAACTTCCTAATAGACAGAGTAACTTTTTGGTAGCCGGGGTAACTTCTTGGTAGACAAGGTAACTTCTTGGTAGACAGGGTAACTTCTTGGTAGACAGGGTAACTTCCTGGTAGACAGGGTAACTTCCTAGTAGACAGGGTAACTTCCTAGTCGACAGGGTAACTTCCTGGTAGACAGGGTAACTTCCTAGTAGCCAGGGTAACTTCCTGGTAGACAGGTAACTTCCTGGTAGACAGGGTAACTTCCTAGTAGACAGGGTAACTTCCTAATAGACAGGGTAACTTCCTGGTAGACAGGTAACTTCCTGGTAGACAGGGTAACTTCCTAGTAGACAGGGTAACTTCCTAATAGACAGGGTAACTTCCTGGTAGACAGGTAACTTCTTGATAGACAGGGTAACTTCCTAGTAGCCAGGGTAACTTCCTGGTAGACAGGTAACTTCCTGGTAGACAGGGTAACTTCCTGGTAGACAGGGTAACTTCTTGGTAGACAAGGTAACTTCTTGGTAGACAGGGTAACTTCCTAGTAGACAGGGTAACTTCCTAGTAGACAGGGTAACTTCCTAATAGACAGAGTAACTTCCTGGTAGCCAGGGTAACTTCTTGGTAGACAGGGTAACTTCCTGGTAGACAGGTTACTTCCTGGTAGACAGGGTAACTTCCTAGTAGACAGGGTAACTTCCTAGTAGACAGGGTAACTTCCTGGTAGACAGGGTAACTTCCTAGTAGACAGGGTAACTTCCTAATAGACAGAGTAACTTCCTGGTAGCCAGGGTAACTTCTTGGTAGACAAGGTAACTTTCTGGTAGACAGGGTAACTTCCTAGTAGACAGGGTAACTTCCTAGTAGACAGGGTAACTTCCTGGTAGACAGGGTAACTTCCTAGTAGCCAGGGTAACTTCCTGGTAGACAGGGTAACTTCCTAGTAGACAGGGTAACTTCCTAATAGACAGAGTAACTTCCTGGTAGCCAGGGTAACTTCTTGGTAGACAAGGTAACTTCTTGGTAGACAGGGTAACTTCCTGGTAGACAGGGTAACTTCCTAGTAGACAGGGTAACTTCCTGGTAGACAGGGTAACTTCCTAATAGACAGGGTAACTTCCTAATAGACAGGGTAACTTCCTAATAGACAGGGTAACTTCCTGGTAGACAAGGTAACTTCCTGGTAGCCAGGGTAACTTCTTGGTAGACAGGGTAACTTCCTAGTAGCCAGGGTAACTTCCTAGTAGACAGTGTAACTTCCTAATAGACAGAGTAACTTCCTGGTAGCCAGGGTAACGTCTTGGTAGACAAGGTAACTTCTTGGTAGACAGGGTAACTTCCTGGTAGACAGGGTAACTTCCTAGTAGACAGGGTAACTTCCTAGTAGACAGGGTAACTTCCTAGTAGACAGGGTAACTTCCTAATAGACAGAGTAACTTCCTGGTAGACAGGGTAACTTCCTAGTAGACAGGGTAACTTCCTAGTAGACAGGGTAACTTCCTAATAGACAGGGTAACTTCCTAGTAGACAGGGTAACTTCCTGGTAGACAGGGTAACTTCCTAATAGACAGAGTAACTTCCTGGTAGCGAGGGTAGCTTCTTGGTAGACAAGGTAACTTCTTGGTAGACAGGGTAACTTCCTGGTAGACAGGGTAACTTCCTGGTAGACAGGGTAACTTCCTGGTAGACAGGTAACTTCTTGGTAGACAGGGTAACTTCCTAGTAGACAGGGTAAATTCCTAGTACACAGGGTAACTTCCTGGTAGACAGGGTAACTTCCTGGTAGCCAGGGTAACTTCTTGGTAGACAAGGTAACTTCTTGGTAGACAGGGTAACTTCCTGGTAGACAGGGTAACTTCCTAGTAGACAGGGTAACTTCCTAGTAGACAGGGTAACTTCCTAGTAGACAGGGTAACTTCCTAGTAGACAGGGTAACTTCCTAATAGACAAAGTAACTTCCTGGTAGCCAGGGTAACTTCTTGGTAGACAAGGTAACTTCTTGGTAGACAGGGTAACTTCCTAGTAGACAGGGTAACTTCCTGGTAGACAGGGTAACTACCTAGTAGACAGGGTAACTTCCTAGTAGACAGGGTAACTTCCTGATAGACAGGGTAACTTCCTAGTAGACAGGGTAACTTCCTAGTAGACAGAGTAACTTCCTAATAGACAGGGTAACTTCCTGGTAGAAAGGTAACTTCTTGATAGACAGGGTAACTTCCTAGTAGCCAGGGTAACTTCCTGGTAGACAGGTAACTTCCTGGTAGACAAGGTAACTTCTTGGTAGACAGGGTAACTTCCTGGTAGACAGGGTAACTTCCTGGTAGCCAGGGTAACTTCTTGGTAGACAGGGTAACTTCCTAGTAGACAGGGTAACTTCCTAGTAGACAGGGTAACTTCCTAGTAGACAAGGTAACTTCTTGGTAGACAGGGTAACTTCCTAATAGACAGAGTAACTTCCTGGTAGACAGGGTAACTTCTTGGTAGACAAAGTAACTTCTTGGTAGACAGGGTAACTTCCTAGTAGACAGGGTAACTTTATGGTAGACAGGGTAACTTCTTGGTAGACAGGGTAACTTCCTGGTAGACAGGTTACTTCCTGGTAGACAGGGTAACTTCCTAGTAGACAGGGTAACTTCCTAGTAGACAGGGTAACTTCCTGGTAGACAGGGTAACTTCCTAGTAGCCAGGGTAACTTCCTGGTAGACAGGTAACTTCCTGGTAGACAGGGTAACTTCCTGGTAGACAGGGTAACTTCCTGGTAGACAGGGTAACTTCTTGGTAGACAAGGTAACTTCTTGGTAGACAGGGTAACTTCCTAGTAGACAGGGTAACTTCCTAGTAGACAGGGTAACTTCCTAGTAGACAGGGTAACTTCCTGGTAGCCAGGATAACTTCCTGGTAGCCAGGGTAACTTCCTAGTAGACAGGGTAACTTCCTAATAGACAGAGTAACTTCCTGGTAGCCAGGGTAACTTCTTGGTAGACAAGGTAACTTCTTGGTAGACAGGGTAACTTCCTAGTAGACAGGGTAACTTCCTAGTAGACAGGGTAACTTCTTGGTAGACAGGGTAACTTCCTAGTAGACAGGGTAACTTCCTGGTAGACAGGTAACTTCTTGGTAGACAGGGTAACTTCCTAGTAGCCAGGGTAACTTCCTAGTAGACAGGGTAACTTCCTGGTAGACAGGGTAACTTCCTAGTAGACAGGGTAACTTCCTAGTAGACAGGGTAGCTTCTTGGTAGACAGGGTAACTTCCTGGTAGCCAGGGTAACTTCTTGGTAGACAAGGTAACTTCTTGCTAGACAGGGTAACTTCCTAATAGACAGAGTAACTTCCTGGTAGCCAGGGTAACTTCTTAGTAGACAAGGTAACTTCTTGGTAGACAGGGTAACTTCCTAGTAGACAGGGTAACTTCCTGGTAGACAGGGTAACTTCCTGGTAAACAGGGTAACTTCCTAATAGACAGGGTAACTTCCTAATAGACAGGGTAACTTCCTGGTAGACAAGGTAACTTCCTGGTAGCCAGGGTAACTTCTTGGTAGACAGGGTAACTTCCTAGTAGCCAGGGTAACTTCCTAGTAGACAGTGTAACTTCCTAATAGACAGAGTAACTTCCTGGTAGCCAGGGTAACTTCTTGGTAGACAAGGTAACTTCTTGGTAGACAGGGTAACTTCCTGGTAACCAGGGTAACTTCCTTGTGGTGTAGCTAATTAGCTTCCTGGTAGCCAGGGTGAATTCCTTGTAGTCTGGCTAACTTCCTGGTAGCCCTGATAACTTCTGTTTTGGTTCGTAAACTTGCAGCCTTTATCTCATGCGATTGTTTATGTGTATTTTTTGCATATGCATTTGTTTTTGACCCTCTTGCCTTTATGTGATAGCAACATTAGCAATTCGGCTGCCAATCATTTCTGCGTTTGAAGCGCCGACCGCAACAACGGTCTGCAGATGCCGTGCCCGTGTGGGGACCTCGGCCCGTGATTCAGCGAAATGAAGTCCTCCTATTGATTAATGCCGGATGATCGTGGCCAATCCACTCCACGGCTGAAAAGCCTCATTGTGAGAGCACTTCACCGCCTCCCAGCGACGACCGTGATGATGATGAGTGGGAGGACGAGGCGGAGCGGCGAGGGCGGGTGAAGGACACAAAGAGCCACAGTTGTCTCGCTGCGGATGATGAGGAGGATGACGATGATGTGAGGATGATGAGGACAGAGACACGCCTCAGGAAAAGGACATGAAAGGAAGGCAGAAGGATGGCGATGGCGAGAAGAATGGAAGCGTAACATTTAACATTTGGCAAAAACTACCGATTTCCAAGAAGGTGTTTTGGAGAAGGTTAGGAATTAATGTTGCTGAACGATGCATCGGCGCATGCGTCGAGCTCATAGAGCGAAACCCTGTGTCGGTGCGCGTACCGCTTTTAGAAAGTCACGTGACCGATCATGAGCTGTTTTGGTCACGTGACCGATACGCGAACTGTGTCGCACACTGTGCCCTGTGAGCGGGTCTTTTCTACAGCCGGAGAAATAATAACTAAGAAGAGAAAGCGTCTAAAATCGAATACTGTTTTTTTTTTTAAATAAAAATGTGTAAAAAAATAATAATAATAATTTCCCAGTCCACAAGCATCCTCATTCACAACATGTTCTCTTAGATTTCCATGTTATGATACATGTTCACACTAAGGCTGAAACGACGCGTCGACGTAGTCGACGTCATCGGTTACGTAAATACGTCGACGCCGTTTTTGTGCGTCGGCGCGTCGCATATTTACGTCACACTACTGTCATGGCGGAGCGCAAAGCAGACGATGCGAGCGAGGGGAAAAAAGCACGCCAAAAGTCGTCAAAAGTGTCGGAGTATTTCAATAAACGGCCTAATAATGTTGTTGTATGCACACTGTGTCGAGCGGAAATGGCCTATCATAGCAGCACAACGGCTATGAACGAACATTTGAAAAGAAAACCCCCGACAGCGTTCTTGACATCACCATCAACAAGTCAATCGTCCGCGTGCGTATACGTTGTCATTATTACACAAAAACATGAATGTGTCATTTGCATCTGCGTTGTAAATTCATAAACTAAAGCACCGTTTGCTCCGAGAGGCGCGTTTGGCGTGCCTGTTCAGTGTTTACAAAGACGCGCTCCTCTTTAACGCTGTGGAGAGGCGGCGGCGGCGGCGAGCGAGCGGCGAGGCGGGGCGCGCCGGGAGCGACGCCGCAAGAGACAGGGGACGACGAGCGAGCGAGCAAGAGGAGCTGAAAAGCGAGGAAAGAAAGAGAAAAGAGTTGGAAGAGAAAAGACTTTGTGTAAAATTAAAAGATTGTAAACCTGGCAAAGCCGTCTGGCGTTCAGTCTGTCGGTCCTGAAAGAACCCCACGGCACAAGACGTGTCACAAACGCTAACGTTAATTAGTTGTGCAAATACCTTTTACAACATTAACAGTTACATATACTATGTACAAACCAACAATTAACTTTCACTTTAATCATACTATCATTGTTGTGTTATTAAGCAAAATAAGCAATACTTTTACTTTTGTTGAAATGTTTACACTGTACACTTTTTTGTATTGGATGTTTAGCTTTATTTTTGCACATTTTAGCAAATAAGCAATACTTTTACTTTTGTTGAAATGTTTACACTTGTTACAGAATATTTCCGTTTTGCACTTTTTTGTATTGGATGTTTATCTTTATTTTTGCACATTTTAAAGCAAAATAAGCAATACTTTTACTTTTTAAATGCTTATACTATTCCAGAATATTAAGATTTGCACTGGATGTTTACTTTTATATTTGCACATTAAAAAGCAAATAAGCTACTTTTAATTTTGTTAAATGTTAAAAGTTTTAAATGTTTACATTGTTACAGAATATTTTGTCATGTTGTTGTCAATGTTGACTGAGTGGCCATACTTTTTTTTTTGTAAATAAAAGCCATGCCTTTTGAAAAAACTGGCCTACATTTATTTTTTCCTCTTCATTTTAAATAAAAAAAATAATCGGTAAAAGGAAAAATAATCTATAGATTAATCGAAAATATAATCTATAGATTAACCGATTAATCGAAAAAATAATCTATAGATTAATCGATAGAAAAATAATCGTTAGCTGCAGCCCTAGTTCACACTATTTATTGACTGTATCTAAAAAAAGATAAAAATATATATTTTTATTTAAATGAAGTTATGAAATAATCCTAAATGAAATACAATGACTTGGTTTATATTATTGTATATACCAGGGGCGTCACTAGCTTTTAAGGACAGGGGGGGCTTTGCCCCCAGGAGATGCACAGGATGCGAGCGAATGTTACGCACGAGCACAAAACTTCACAAACGGCTAACAAAGACTTAGAAATTATTCATTGTTATTATTATTATTTTTTAAAAATGCACGGGACGAAATGAAATGCTCCCCGGGACGATGGCTTTTAACCATATATTTTCTTTTTCTTTTTATGTATTTATTCATTTTACATTTTATATCAAATGTCTTGGTTTTTCCTCCCTCTGAAAATCCTATTAAATGTTTAACAAGCCATCCTATAATAATAAAACAGCTATTAATGTAACAATACAATAAAACAAATACATTTAATGATGTTTTTTTCATTATTTTAACAATAGGCTAATGCATAATACTTTATATAGATTCTACAAGAAACACAAAACTTAAAAAATAAATGATTTACAATTGCACACACAAGGTTTTGTGCAGCTTCACTCATTGTAAAGGAAGATAATGTGCTTCGTACACCTGCAGGACCGCAAGCAAGGTCGCAGAGAAAATGCGGGCTGGAATTTGTGTGATGTGGGCATTTTCTATATGAACAAGTGGAATGGATTGGATACCGACGCACTAAAGGGGCTCTCTACCTTACGCTACGAAGTGAGGGGAAACTGAGTGAATAATAACAGGTTATATGATTATTTACTCATATTTGGGCCACTTTATAATGAATATGTCGGCATTTATTTGTAAAAAAAAAACAAAAAAAACACCAAATTATTTAGGGGGGCTTAAGAATATTTTAGGGGGGCTTTAGCCCCCCTAAAATAGGCCTAACAACGCCAATGGTATATACTAGGTCATAAAATCAGTGTCAGTTGAGTCGGTCCATAGGTTGCCTGTAGGGATTTTTAATGTCCAGCAGATGTCAGTATTTAGTGACACAGTATCGACACAGTATCAATACAGTTTTGCAATTGAATACGTTGGAAAAACTGTTTTTGTTTTTTTTTAAATAAAAATGAGTAAAAAAAATAAAATTATCATTTCCAGGTCCACAAGCATCCTCATTCACAACACGTTCTCTTAGATTTCCATGTTATGATACATGTTCACATTATTTATTGACTGTATCTAAAAAAGACAAAAAATATATTTTTACTTAAATGAAGTTATGAAATAATCCTAAATGAAATACAATGACTTGGTTTATATTATTGTATATACTAGGTCAGTGGTTCTCAACTTTTTTTCAGCAATGTACCCCCTGTGAATTTTTTTTTAATTCAAGTACCCCCTAATCAGAGCAAAGCATTTTTGGTTGAAAAAAAAAAAGATAAAGAAGTAAAATACAGCACTATGTCATCAGTTTCTGATTTATTAAATTGTATAACAGTGCAAAATATTGCTCATTTGTAGTGGTCTTTCTTGAACTATTTGTAAAAAAAGATATAAAAATAACTAAAAACGTGTTGAAAAATAAACAAGTGATTCAATTATAAATTAAAGCTGCAAGCAGCATTGGTCGGGCCCGCGTATTTGGCAGGTGGGTAAAGTGTCTTGCCCAAGGACACGACGGTAGTGACTAGGATGGCGGAAGCGGGGATCAAACCTGGAACCCTCAAGTTGCTGGCACGGCCACTCTACCAACCGAGCTATACCGCCCCTTTGTAGTGCATTCAATTGAATATGGGTTGAAAAGGATTTGCAAATCATTGTATTCCGTTTATATTGACATCTAACACAATTCCCCAACTCATATGGAAACGGGGTTTGTATATTGATATGCTTTCATCGGCGCGGTCCTACCTAATCTCTGTGATAGGAATGTTTCTTTTTGTGTTTCATCAACCTCAAAAGGTAAATGGTCGTCTCTCGTCTGTCACAAACTAGCATACGGACAACTAGCTAGCATACACGCACACAAATAGGCAAGTCAGCACTTTCCCGCCTGCCATTCCAGGCTGGAGCAAAGTAGTTTGAGGGTAACTTGAAGGCTTGTGAGAGAGGCGGAGGAAGGCGCGGCGACACGCCAGCAAAGCGGAGGTACCTTGGGGACCTTTCAGCTGCCACGTTCCAAAATGCCACTTCAGCAAATGGCATCTGGCGCGGCGCTCGCCTCGCTGCCTGGATGCCCCGGATTAGCCGGCGGGGTCAGACTGCTAGCGGAATTACAGCGGCTAAATACAATTAAGGCCCATCAACATTTGGACCCGAGGTCACGGTGCCGCTGCAGACGTATTAGCCACTTGGCTTGAATAAGGAGCTTTTCTTTTTCTTGTCTGCTTCTAAAGCTTCCACCTCCCACTGGAACATCAGTAAACAACACATCAGTAAACAACAACCTCACATCACATTTAGACTCAAGTATCTACTCTTATTTATTTTCTTTTTTCTTGGCATTTCCATTGTCATAGGCGCCAAAGTAACAACGTGGTACCCTTCTGTTGGTAAGTCTGCTTGGTGGACCACTGATCTCCTCTCTGGTCAACAAAAGTACCATGAAGATTCTGGCGGGAACTCTCGTTCAACCCTTTTTCCATTACGCATGCACCTCCTGGTACCCTAGCACCTCCAAAACCCTCAAATCTAGACTCCAAACTAGAGATGCGCGGATGGGCAATTATTTCATCCGCAACCGCATCAGAAAGTCGTCAACCATCCGCCATCCACCCGAACTAACATTTGATCAGAACCGCACCCGCCCGCACCCGCCCGCACCCGCCCGTTGTTATATATCTAATATAGACGATGCAAGGCATTAGTGAGGTTATAAAGCTTTTGCCTGTTAAAGAAAGGAGACTGATCCAATGCAGCACAGACATTCGCGTGCCACGCTGTCACGACCCAGACGCACACCAGTGCGCAATCATATGGGAGCCGCGCTGAGCGCACCTCCAAGCGCGTCTCGCTGCCGGCGACGGCCGGGTATGGGCCCGACGCTCCAGCGCCATCCATTTTCAGGGCTAGTTGATTCGGCAGGTGGGTTGTTACACACTCCTTAGCGGGTTCCGACTTCCATGGCCACCGTCCTGCTGTCTATATCAACCAGGGTGAGCCCCACCCCTTTCGTGAGCGCATTGCGCGCGGAGTGACCCCTGTTACGCGCCCCCGGCAACAGGGGTGGCGGGCAGGTAAGCTGCGCGGGCGGCGCGCGCGGAGTGACCCCTGTTACGAGCCCCCGGCCACGGGGGTGGCGGGCAGGTAAGCTGCTTACCTGCTGCGCGTGACGCCGGCCGCGGCGAAGGCGGACGAGGCGGGGTGTCGGTGCGGTGGGCGCGGTGGTGACCCTGGACGTGCGTCGGGCCCTTCTCGCGGATCGCCTCAGCTACGGCTCCCGGTGGGGCCCTCTCGGGGGAAGGGGCCTCGGTCCCGGACCCCGGCGAGGCGTCCCTTCTCCGCTCCGTAAAAGTGTCCATCTCTCTTTTTTTTTTCTTCTGTTGTGGCATATGCTGCAGGTGCCTGCTCGTTTTTCGTATGTGGGTAACAACATTTAACTATGTATATATATTTCCGAATTGGTTAAACTGCCACCCGCCTGAATCTATTTAAAATCTAATTTTTTTTTTATTTCAACCGCCCGACCCGACCCAACCCGCGGATAAAATCTAATTTTTTTTAATTTCATCCGCCCGATCCGCGGACTCCGCGGTTGTGCCCGCAAACCGCGCATCTCTACTCCAAACATCCCAGAACAAGCTAGTCAGATTACTTCTAGACCTCCACCCCAGATCACACCTCACTCCTACCCACTTCTCCAAAGTGGGCTGGCTCAGGGTGGAGGACAGAGTCAAACAACTTGCACTGAGCCTGGTCTATAAATTCCGCTACACCTCCCTGATACCGAAGTACATGTCAAACTACTTCCTTAACGTAAATGACCGCCATAACCACCACACCAGGGTGTGCTCCGCTAACCACGTTAAACCCAGATTCTGATCTAACAAAGGTCTTAACTCATTCTCTTTCTATGCCACATCAATATGGAATGCACTCCCAACAGGTGTAAAAGAAAGGGCATCTCTATCCTCCTTCAAAACCGCAATAAAAGAACACCTCCAGGCAACTTCAACCCTAAACTAACACCCTCCCTTCCTCATCATACCTCCTCGGATTGTAAATAATCAAATGTAGTCACTTTTTCTTATAATTTCTGATCTCTCTCTGTATCCAATACTTGCTGTACATATGCAGAGGTGGGTAGAGTAGCCAGAATGTGTACTCAAGTAAGAGTACTGTTACTTTAGAGATTTAATACTCAAGTAAAAGTAAGGTGTAGTCACCCAAATATTTACTTGAGTAAAAGTAAAAAGTATGTTGTGAAAAAACTACTCAAATACTGAGTAACTAATGAGTATATATATATATATATATATATATATATATATATATATATATATATATATACATACATTGATATATATAGTATATAATTTATATTTATTTATTTTGCCGTTTTTGTTTACATGTTAAAGGTGTTTTAATGAATATACATGCATGTTCAACACATATAGATTCCTTTCTTTCATGAAGACAAGAATATAAGTTGGTGTATTACCTGATTCTGATGACTTGCATTGATTGGAATCAGACAGTAGTGATGATAACGTCCACATTTTCGAATGGAAGAGAAAAAAAAGTCTTCCTTTCTGTCTAATACCACATGAAAGTGGTTGGTTTTTGGCATCTTATTTGTCCAGCTTCCATATTCGTTTCTATACACTTTACAAGAAGTGTAAAAACTTATTGGGGTGTTACCATTTAGTGGTCAATTGTACGGAATATGTACTTCACTGTGCAATCTACTAATAAAAGTTTCAATCAATCAATCAATGTCACTATTTCAGTCTGATGATGTCACTATTTCACCAGCATGGAAAAGACTCCAACAATGTCAACAAAGTGGTCAAACCACATTGAACACTTAACAAGAATCTCTTAAAATGAAGGAATATGTAAGAAATGCTTCATAAAGGGTAAGAAAATAGTGCAAAGTGTGAAAATTTAAAACTGAGAAGAACTATTTTCTGCAGGTTTAGTGCGAGGAAATAACATCTGTGTAACATTATTTTGCCCTGTTATTCTTATTTAACTATGGAAAGGAATTTTTTTTATGCAGTAATTATTTAAATATTATTATTATATTGGTCGATATTGATAATTATTGATATTTTTATGACCTATGGAAAATAATGATGATGTCGCTGTTTCACTATTGGCCCCTCACACATTGACTTCCAGCCAGCAATGGGAAGAATAAAAGAGAAAAACATCTAAACTACACAAAAAATACCTTTGGTACATTAGAGATGCTCATACCAACAAGTATTGTACAGTAGGTCAGTACATGCTCATGCTAATCAGTATTAACGCATTTCATTAAACCTTCATTATTATTATCATTTTTGAAAATGTCGAGGGTGAAGAAAAAAGGAGCTCAAAATGAACCTCAGGCCGCACTGCTTCACAACTTTTTCCATTTCCAATACGATACCGATACCGATCCAATTCAATATCAGCTGGAATCTGACATACTTGTATTATTTAGTAGTGTGGAAGGTTAGAAAAGGCTTGATCAAATGAAATGAGTCAAACAGAGAATAATGGCAGCTCTGAGAAACACGAGAAGTGTGGGATACTAATCGCAATTCTCATTTGTAACGACTCTTAATTGATTCAATAAAATAAAAAATGTATTATGATTATTTTACAAATCATATAGTAGATGTAGATGATCTGTATCTGCTGTACACATTGACTTTAGAAGAGAGAAGTGTGGGATTGTCTTATTTGTATTTGACTTTATTAAATGTTTGATAGAATTTGCATACCTGCCAACTTTTGAAATCAGAAAAACCTAGTAACCAGGGTCCAGGGGCCGCAGGACAAAGTCCTGGCGGGGGGTTCAGGCTTCGCCCCCCGACGCAAAATGATTATTAGCATTCTACTTACTTACTTACTTACTTAGTCCTCTTGCACTTCAGGGCGCGTAGAGCCGACCATAGCAACCAGGTCTCTCCATCTGGGTCTATTGTGGGCAAGGTGTTGAGCTTGTGCCATAGTCACATTGCAGGCCTTAAGGTCCTGGGCTAATACATCCAGCCAGCGAGTCCTGGGGGCGCCTCTAGGGCGTCTCCAGCCAGCTCGCTGCGGGTTGAAGTCCAGGATTTTGCGCGTGGGGTGTTCCCCCGGCAGGCGGATGACATGGCCGTACCAGCACACTCGCCGCATTGCTGCGAGGCGAGAGGCTGGGAGCTGTTGGGTTAGCTCTCTTAGGGTCTTGTTGGTGACATGCTGGCTCCACGTGATGCCTTCTATCCTCCTGAGGGCTCTGGAATCAAAGCCATCTAGCCTGGCCGCCAGGATGTTATTCAGCGGCCATGTTTCCGAGCCGTACAGAAGGACAGAGATGACAGAGGAATTGTAGACCCTCAACTTGGTGTCCCGAGATATGTGCCGGTGTCGCCACAAAGGTCTCTACAGGCACTGCATGACGGAGGCTGCAAGGGCGCGACGGCGGTCCACCTGTCGTTTGAGGTCGCCGGTGTTGGTGACTGTCGAGCCGAGGTATCTGACGGTAGGGACAAAGTGGACAGGGGTATCCTCAAATAAGAAGGGTGGTGGGTCTGGTCCATCGCCGATATGCATGAGTTCGGTTTTGGACCAGCTGATTTTCAGGCCGAGCTGTTTGGTCTCCTCATCAAACACACCGAGGGCCTTAGCATTCAGACGGGTTAAAATGTTGCTAAAACCATCACTTTTCTATCAGTCACAGTGACTTTTCAAAACAAAAATATTACAGCAAAAATCATATGGGTTGATTGACATGTTTATTCTGTAAGCTAACTTCAATAGTTTGAAATTATTTTGTTTTGAACATGTTATCGTTATCACAAATAAAAAGATATACTGTACACAGAAATTATTTTTGATTTGATTTATTGTTTATGTAATAAAAGACTTACTTAAAATTGTATGTTTTGTGAGTTTTTTTATGCTACGAACTGTACTTACCGGCGATGTAAACCGAAGGAGACATTTCCGTAATGAAAGCTGCAACACCCTTTTTAGATCCCATCATCACTGCAGCATTATCGGCAGCAAAGCAAACCAAATTCTGCCAAGGAATTTCGTTTGTGTCTATTTCTTCCGCGAGTATTTTGTAAATGTTTTCGCCTGTGGAAGCCGCATTGCATTCCCTCAAAGACAGAAGTACTGACAATACTTTTCCAATGTCGTCATCGAAATATCGAACACAAATGGGCGATACTTTTTGAGGATTCTGTTCCAAGACACTGAATAATGTTTGATGTTTTGGTTCGACCACATCCATATTTTTTGGCGATTTTCGAGTCGGGAAACATTTTCCGAAATAACTGTCCCATGTGCGATTGGAAGTCCATGCTCAATTATTGCCTCCATAAATAAAACTTCGGCATTCATCATATCCAAAGAATCTGTTTGGGCGACGAAAAACGTTGAAAGTTTTCCACTTGTATCGCTAGCAACGGCATTAGACTTGTGTTTTTTTGTCCCAACGTGGTCTTTTACATCGCTAATTCCTCCGTGTCCGATCGAAAAATCTTGTCTGCACAAGGTGCAATTCGCGTAGTTTTCACCCTTTTTGGAACGGATAATTATTCCCGGATAGGCTTTTGAATATTCTTCACGGAATGACTGCAGTTTTCTTTTCGGTTTAAGACTCGTTTGCGATTTTTCTCCGGCTGATTCCATGATCGTTCGCTCATTTGGAAACAATGGCAACTGGTGCCTCGTGCTTGGCAGCGGTGCTATAAATAGCCTCGCGCATGGCATTCTGAATGGCTCGATAGGAAGTTACGGGAAGCAGTGTCGATTGTCATTGTTGTTACGCGATTTCGTGAATAAAACTTAAAAAAAAAATTTTTTTTTTTAATAATGAAAAACCGTATTTTTTATCACTGCAACCGTAACCCAGAATAGGTTGATGAAAACCGTACTAATTACGGGAAAACCGGAGTAGTTGGCAGGTATGAATTTGAAATGAAGTAATATAGACATTGATCAGAGTAGTTTATCTAGTTTACAGAGGAATGGAGTTCATCATAAAACTCACATCCACATTTTGAATCGTGAATCATTTTGAATAGAGAATCGATTCTGAATGTGGTGCCCAATATTACACAGCCCGACTATTTATTATGATCTAACTACTACTACTACAGGGCGGTACCTCTGGATTGGCAGACCGGGGTGGTGGTTCCTCTCTTTAAGAAGGGGAACCGGAGGGTGTGCTCTAACTATCGTGGGATCACACTCCTCAGCCTTCCCGGTAAGGTCTATTCAGGTGTACTGGAGAGGAGGCTACGCCGGATAGTCGAACCTCGGATTCAGGAGGAACAGTGTGGTTTTCGGCCTGGTCGTGGAACTGTGGACCAGCTCTATACTCTCGGCAGGGTCCTTGAGGGTGCATGGGAGTTTGCCCAACCAGTCTACATGAGCTTTGTGGACTTGGAGAAGGCATTCGACCGTGTCCCTCGGGAAGTCCTGTGGGGAGTGCTCAGAGAGTATGGGGTATCGGACTGTCTGATTGTGGCGGTCCGCTCCCTGTATGCTCAGTGCCAGAGCTTGGTCCGCATTGCCGGCAGTAAGTCGGACACGTTTCCAGTGAGGGTTGGACTCCGCCAAGGCTGCCCTTTGTCACCGATTCTGTTCATAACTTTTATGGACAGAATTTCTAGGCGCAGTCAAGGCGTTGAGGGGATCTGGTTTGGTGGCTGCAGGATTAGGTCTCTGCTTTTTGCAGATGATGTGGTCCTGATGGCTTCATCTGGCCAGGATCTTCAGCTCTCACTGGATCGGTTCGCAGCCGAGTGTGAAGCGACTGGGATGAGAATCAGCACCTCCAAGTCCGAGTCCATGGTTCTCGCCCGGAAAAGGGTGGAGTGCCATCTCCGGGTTGGGGAGGAGATCTTGCCCCAAGTGGAGGAGTTCAAGTACCTCGGAGTCTTGTTCACGAGTGAGGGAAGAGTGGATCGTGAGATCGACAGGCGGATCGGTGCGGCGTCTTCAGTAATGCGGACGCTGTATCGATCCGTTGTGGTGAAGAAGGAGCTGAGCCGGAAGGCAAAGCTCTCAATTTACCGGTCAATCTACGTTCCCATCCTCACCTATGGTCATGAGCTTTGGGTTACGACCGAAAGGACAAGATCACGGGTACAAGCGGCCGAAATGAGTTTCCTCCGCCGGGTGGCGGGGCTCTCCCTTAGAGATAGGGTGAGAAGCTCTGCCATCCGGGAGGAGCTCAAAGTAAAGCCGCTGCTCCTCCACATGGAGAGGAGCCAGATGAGGTGGTTCGGGCATCTGGTCAGGATGCCACCCGAACGCCTCCCTAGGGAGGTGTTTAGGGCACGTCCGACCGGTAGGAGGCCGCGGGGAAGACCCAGGACACGTTGGGAAGACTATGTCTCCCGGCTGGCCTGGGAACGCCTCGGGGTCCCACAGGAAGAGCTGGACGAAGTGGCTGGGGAGAGGGAAGTCTGGGCTTCCCTGCTTAGGCTGCTGCCCCCGCGACCCGACCTCGGATAAGCGGAAGAAGATGGATGGATGGATGGATACTACTACTTAACTACTTCTATGCTGTCTTTAAGTTAAAGTGGAACTGTCATTGTTTTTTTGGCAACACACCACAATAATGCATTATGTTAAGATCGTGACTCAGGTTACTGGATGATGCGGACACGTTTGTTTCTAATAGGTTTTTGCCTCGGAGACTTTGAACGTGTAAGTAATTTAATTAGTGTGCTGTTTTAGACACTTCAGGTCCTTCTTTATGAGTCTTAGAGCCATCAAGTTCCAGCTGGCAAAGTATGTCAACTTTCATCCTTCACACGCTTCCATGATGTTTGAAACATAAAGATACTCATGCTTGACTTGATAAGTCAACACACACATTTACGCTGCTGTCATGTGACACCTCTACTGGCTTTATGTTGGCCTCGCACTTTGACCTGCAAGATAGGAGGAGCTAATGTGCAAGTCTGGTGTGGGAATAACAAGATCATTGACCATTCCACACAACAACATTTGCGTTTTACACTTTCAACTCCCACTAGGGTTGCACAGTATACCAGTACTAGGATAGTATTGCGGTACTAATGCAGGACCGCCCTCGTCATTTGCTGTAAGACCTAAAACATGGACCAACATCCGTGTCAAGAACATGCCATGACCACCCTTGACTTTTTACTTGTTAATGGAGGAGGGATGTAACAATAAACAGTATCATGATCATTCCTGATAAAATTCCAAACGGTTAGTAATACCGTCTAATTTTTTAATTAGCAAAAAAACTGTCATTTATTAATGTATTTTAGGCAACAGGAAGTCAGGCGCATGCGCACTAGCGTCGTTTGGCTCGATAATCATGGCGGACTAACTACACAGACTTTGCTGTGGAGATTTCCCCTCGCAGTAAACGGAGCCAAGCGCTTGGTTTAACCTCATTATCCCTCGCTTCCCACCGTGTGTTTAAGAGACTCTGCTGAGTTTAGATGGAGACAGGTGTGGACAATATTGTCCCCACACTACAGTGACGTGCGGTGAGGTTGATGGCTGGTGAGGCACTGACTTCATCACAGTCAGATTTACAGAACCCTAAAGAGTATCTTATTCACCATTTGATTGGCAGCAGTTAACGGGTTATGTTTAAAAGCTCATACCAGCATCAAGGGTTGGAATTGGGGGTTAAATCACCAAAAATGATTCCCGGGCGCGGCGCCGCTGCTGCCCACTGCTCCCCTCACCTCCCAGGGGGTGAACAAGGGGATGGGTCAAATGCAGATGACAAATTTCACCACACCTAGTGTGTGTGTGACAATCATTGGTACTTTAACTTAACTTTAACTTTACACATACAAACTGTAGCACACAAAAAAGCACATTTAATACAAAAAAAAACACGTTATTATGGTCTTACCTTTACTTATAAATGAAGTCCACAACTAAAGCCCTCACTTAAACTTTCCACGTGCAAGATTGAATCTATTTAAAAAAGTGTAACCGAGGGTTTATAAATGTCGCCTATACTGTATGAAACTACAAAATAACAAACACGGAGGCTCCAGTTTACACGAGGACCACTTTATTTACCTTCTTTCAAAAACCTCCGCTCCACTCCATGTCATGACTTCCGCTCTTAGCGCCTTCAAAATAAGAGCTCAAGGCATATACTGTATAACAGCGCATAACAGGAACTTAACATCACAAAGAGAAAAGCCCATGAAAATAGGTTACAAAAGTTATTTGATAAGAAGCCAAAAAGTGCAAAAACAATAATGTTCGTGTTGGAGGAGTTGTGAATTAGATACACCTGCAGTCTGCAGGTGTACCTAATGTTGTGGCCCTGCAGTCATTCACAACTCCTCCAACACGAACATTATTGTTTTTGCACTTTTTGGCTTCTTATGAAATAACTTTTTTAAATAGATTCAATCTTGCACGTGGAAAGTTTAAGTGTGGGCTTTAGTTGATATAACAATTCTACGGCGGGGGTGCAGGAGGCGGGGCTACTGGAGCCTCAGCCAGTGCGTCTTTTGCAGCCGTTTTATGATCGCTCAGCACAAGAAATACGTTACACACATACAGTTGTTGACAAAATACACTGTACATTATATACCTCAGCTAACTAAACTATGGAAATGTATAATATAATTCATATAGCAATACGGTCTCACTGCACAGCAGGCCAGCAGTTAGCTGAGTCCGGAATCCATGTTGAGGCACTGAGTGACGTGCCTCAACTGGCTGCTGATCACGGCACCGTCTCTTCTCAGTAATTTGAACGGCAAATGTGAAAATTCAGCGATTTTGAATAAAAATAATCTAAAACTGGTGAAGTTAAATGGAAAATAACTTTATAGTATAATCACTGGATACATATAACAATTTAATTAATTATTTTTCTTTTTACATTTTTTTTCTTTCCATGATGGCAGGTGAGGCCCCGCCTCACCTGCCTCTAGTGACTGCACGTCACTGCCACACTAAAAGTATACAGAAAACTATTTGATGTTTTGCTGCAGGTGATGTGTCGTAAACGTTGTCACAACTTGTTTATAAAGTCTTTCCTTGAGTGTTTACTCCTCCTTCATTCAACTGGATCAGTGTTCAAATAACATCAATACTAGCGATAATGTTTTGCCATCTCATCCAACTGAACGCAGGCTGTGAAAATTGTGTATTCGATGTGAGAGGCATCACTTCTCTTTATTTTTGTTGGCCAAACTGTTGTACTGAACTAAGAAAAGAACAAAACTTGTTTTTGGACTTCATCTTCATTAGCCAAACTGCTTTGTGTTTTATTTTGATAACAAAAAGTAAACACAGGGTTTTTTTTCATGTCACAAAGGTATTACTTTCAAATCATTCATGTGACACATAATTTTTTTGATGTGTTATGGTGTATAGTTAATTCCTATACGACATATTTCTGTACAAACTCTTAATGGATCTGTCCCTGAGATCCACTGTAATGATATCAAGTACTAGAGAGTATCTAGTTGATACTACTATGCAGAGGTGTGGACTCGAGTCACATGACTTGGACTCGAGTCAGACTCGAGTCATGAATTTGATGACTTTAGACTCGACTTGACAAAATGTAAAAAGACTTGCAACTCGACTTAAGACTTTAACATCAATGACTTGTGACTTCACTTGGACTTGAGCCTTTTGAATTAACATGACTTGACATGACTTGCTACTTTCCCCAAAACCCAAAGATGAAAAAGTTATTCGGGAGCGCTCCGTATTTTTCATTGTGTACTTGTCTATCAGCGTTGCGTGTGTCAGCTGGTGTGGTCTCAGTACAACAGCCAATCAAATTAGATCTACTTTGTTTTCATCACACAGCATTCATCCAATCAAATTGCAGGACAACCAACGAAGAAGACATGTCCAAACCACACGCCAGTGAACAAAAAATGATACCTAAAATAATTTTGTTTGGGTATAAAAATTACGAGGTGGTCAACACAAAACGGTTTGCAGTATGCAACACATGCGGTTCGAAAATGACTGATGGAGAGGCAACAACTTCCAACTTCGTCCGGCATTTGAAGTTGCACAAAGAACGGTAAGTTTTGAATGTAAGATAACGTTTATTGGCTAAGTAACGTGACTTTTATTTGCTGTGTAGTTAAATCAGTGAGGCTGTAAACTCACTGCTAACGTTATAACGTTATTGCAAACACGGGAATCTGTTACAGTTCACTACCTTATTCATACTTTTTGTTCAGTGATTTTTTTTAAGCAGGGTTACGTTAGTCAATATATCACACGTAACGTTAGACGGCGGTCAGCAGCACCGCGTATTTTAGCCACCTAAAAAAAGACAAAAATAGTAAAATAAAGGTCAGTTAAAATGTATACTATATTATGAATATGTGTACCGTTTTAGCTAGCTTTCTGACATACTGTTGGTTGTTTACCTCAGTGGTCCCCAACCACCGGACCGCGGCCCGCTACTGGTCCGTGGATCGATTGGTATCGGGCCGCACAAGAAATATATATATTTTTTTTTTTTAAATTTTTATTAAATCAACATAAAAAACACAAGATACACTTACAAGTAGTGCACCAACCCAAAAAAACTCCCCCCCCCCCTTTTGTTCTGGGCATTGAACATGAAGACTCTTCCTTCACTGTTCCGAGTGGCCATGAGAGTCTTGGCAGTGCCTGCCTCCAGTGCTCCAGTGGAGCGAGTTTTCAGCCATGGTGGCATCATACTACGCCCCCATCGTGCACAAATGACTGACAGACTCTTGGCTAATTTGGTCTTTTGCAAATGCAATGCAGCATAGGGCCCTGACATATAAAAAGTACAACTTTTTTGTTATGTTCACGTACATGTCATGTTTTTTCAATGTTAACACTTTTGTACAAATAAGTACATTTGCACTTTATTTTTCAATGTGTTTGTTCTGTAAAGGAATGAGTTAATGTTTAAAATGACTGGTTAATAGTGCTATTATGAAGTGCAATGTCAGCACAATTTTCTTTCCTGCAATTTAAAATGCACTTGTTTTAATAAATAAATACAGCGTTTGAAAAGCATACACAATCTGTGTTAATATATTAGTCTGTGGTTAAAAGGACTTGAAAGGACTCGAAACTCAAAATGCAGGACTTAGGACTTGACTTGAGACTTTCCAGTCTTGACTTTGGACTTGACTCGGGGCTTGCCTGTCTTGACTCGGGACTTGACTCGGACTTGAGGGCAAAGACTTGAGACTTACTTGTGACTTGCAAAACAATGACTTGGTCCCACCTCTGTTACTATGATTACATCGATATTTTTTAGCGTCACAAAATCTTTTTCCGTTTTTTTAGAAAATTCATATTATGTTTTTAAACTCAGTAAATACGTCCCTGGACACATGAGGACTTTGAATATGACCAATGTATGATCCTGTAACTACTTGGTATCAGATCCATACCTAAATGTGTGGTATCATCCAAAACTAATGTCAAGTATCAAAGAAGAGAAGAATAAGTGATTATTACATTTTAACAGAAGTGTAGATAGAACATGTTAAAACAGAAAATAAGCAGATATTAACAGTAAATGAACAAGTAGATTAATAATCAATTGTTACAGTTTGTCCCTCATAATGTGTACAAAATAATAGGTGTATATGTTACTGCATACGTCAGCAGACTAATTAGGAGGCTTTGTTTGTTTACTTACTACTAAAAGACAAGTTGTCTAGTATGTTCACTATTTTATTTAAGGACTAAATTACAATAATAAACGTATGTTTCATGTACACTAAGATCTTTTGTTTCTTTATTTAGAAAAGCATCGACAAGTATCAAAATACATTTTCGTACAAAAATATTGGCATGGATACAACCCTAGTGCACACATAAGTCATCCCCATCATGAGGTTTGTGGTCCCCTTTATTTAGAAAAGTATTGAAGTACATTTTGGTACCGGTACCACAATATTGGCATGGGGACAACCCTATTTTCCAGTAACTCTAACAGTTGTCTAGTATGTTCAACATTTTATTTCAGGACTAAATGACAATAATAAACATATGTTTCATGTACACTAACATTTGTTGTTACTATAATGGCATTTTTTGAGCTCCCCTTTATTTAGAAAAGTATCAAAATACCTTTTTGTAGCAAAATGTACTAGTTAGCTAACTGGCGGGCTTGTTTGGGTGCTCCTGATGGTCTCCCACAATGCAACTGGATGCATCCGCCAGTGAGGACAGGCACTTACAGCATGTATGCACAGGATGCAAGACAGGCACTTACAGCATGTATGCACAGGATGCAAGACAGGCACTTACAGCATGTATGCACAGGATGCATGACAGGCACTTACAGCATGTATGCACAGGATGCAAGACAGGCACTTACAGCATGTATGCACAGGATGCATGACAGGCACTTACAGCATGTATGCACAGGATGCAAGACAGGCACTTACAGCATGTATGCGCAGGATGCAAGACAGGCACTTACAGCATGTATGCGCAGGATGCAAGACAGGCACTTACAGCATGTATGCACAGGATGCAAGACAGGCACTTACAGCATGTATGCGCAGGATGCATGACAGGCACTTACAGCATGTATGCACAGGATGCAAGACAGGCACTTACAGCATGTATGCACAGGATGCAAGACAGGCACTTACAGCATGTATGCACAGGATGCATGACAGGCACTTACAGCATGTATGCACAGGATGCAAGACAGGCACTTACAGCATGTATGCACAGGATGCAAGACAGGCACTTACAGCATGTATGCACAGGATGCATGACAGTGAGACCTTGGTTGATTTAAAGGCTACAGTTTGGGAGGTAAACAACAACAACAACAACAACAACTAGAACTGCAGGCGGCATTGGGGAGTGTGGAGGTGTGTGGAGACACAGACAAACATGGAGGAGGAGGAGGAGGAGGAGGAGGAAGAAGAGGAGGAGGAGGAGGCATCATCGCGTGCCCAAACTTTCATTTTCCCTCTTCTGCTGTGAGGAGGATGGAAGTCACTCTCTCTCACTTTGATGAAGCACTTCCTCAATTAATTAGTAAACATCCTGCTTGTGCACTCACTGACTCCCATTCACGCTGTCCTCACACACACTCTTCTCTTCACACACACTCCTCACACACACTCTTCACATACACTGTTCACACACAATCCTCACACACACTCCTCACACGCACTCCTCACACGCACTCTTCACACGCACTCTTCACACACACACTTCACACACACACTTCTCTTCACATACATCCTTCACATACACTCTTCACACACACTCCTCACATTAACTCTTCTCCTCACACACACTCTTCTCTTCACATACACTCTTCACATACTCTTCTCTTCACACACACTCTTCTCTTCACACACACTTTTCTCTTCACACACACTCTTCTCTTCACACACACACACTCTTCACACACACTCTTCTCTTCACACACACACACACACACACACACACACACTCTTCACACACACACTTCACACACTCTTCTCTTCACACGCACCCTTCACACGCACTTGTCACACACACTTCTCTTCACATACACTCTTCACATACTCCTCACATAAACTATTCTCCTCACACACACTCTTCTTTTCACACACACTCTTCACACACACTCCTCACACACTCCTCACACACACTCCTCACATACACTCTTCACATACTCTTCTCTTCACACACACTCCTCACACACACTCTTCACATGCACTCTTCACACACACACTTCACACACACACTTCTCTTCACATACATCCTTCACATACACTCTTCACATTAACTCTTCTCCTCACACACACTCTTCTCTTCACATACTCTTCTCTTCACACACACTCTTCACACACACTCTTCTCTTCACACACACTCTTCTCCTTACACACACTTTTCTCTTCACACACACTCTTCACACACACTCTTCTCTTCACACACACTCTTTTCCTTACACACACTTTTCTCTTCACACACACTCTTCTCTTCACACACACACACACACTCTTCACACACACTCTTCACACACACCCTTCACATACACTCTTCACACACTCTTCTCTTCACACGCACGCTTCACACGCACTCTTCATACGCACTCTTCACACACACACTTCACACACACACTTCTCTTCACATACACTCTTCACATACACTCTTCACACACCTCACATAAACTCTTCTCCTCACACACACTCTTCTTTTCACACATACTCTTCTCTTCACACACACTCTTCACACACACTCCTCACATACACTCTTCACATACTCTTCTCTTCACACACACTCTTCACACACTCTTCTCTTCACATACACTCTTCTCTTCACACACTCCTCACACACACTCACACACACTCCTCACATACACTCTTCACACACATTTCTCACACACATTCCTCACACACATTCCTCACACACACTCTTCTCTTCACACACATTCCTCACACACACTCTTCACACACACTCCTCTCTTCACACACACTCCTCACACACACTCTTCTCTTCAAACACACTCCTCACACACACTCTTCTCTTCACACACACTCCTCACACATACTTTTCTCTTCACACACACTCCTCACACACACTCTTCACAAACACACTTCACACACACACTCTTCTCTCTCTCTCACACACACACACACACACACACACACACACACACACACACACACACACACACACACACACACACACACACACACACACTCTTCCCTGCCATTCATGTCCAAAGAATCCAGAGGTTCCTTGTCATGTGCTGCTTGTTTGAAAGTGTTACCAAACATGGCAGGATTTAGGACCCTGTAATAGAAGTTTACCAAACGTGACAGGATTTAGGACCCTGTAATAGAAGTTTACCAAACTTGGCAGGATCTAGGACCATGTAATAGAAGTTTACCAAACATGACAGGATTTAGGACCATGTAATAGACGTTTACCAAAAATAGCAGGATTTAGGACCCTGTAATAGAAGTTTACCAAACATGGCAGGATTTAGGACCCTGTAATAGAAATTTATCAAACATGACAGGATTTAGGACCCTGTAATAGAAGTTTACCAAACATGGCAGGATTTAGGACCCTGTAATAGAAGTTTACCAAACAGGGCAGGATTTAGGACCCTGTAATAGAAGTTTACCAAACATGGCAGGATTTAGGACCCTGTAATAGAAGTTTACCAAACAGGGCAGGATTTAGGACCCTGTAATAGAAATTTATCAAACATGACAGGATTTAGGACCCTGTAATAGAAGTTTACCAAACATAGCAAGATTTAGGACCCTGTAATAGAAGTTTATTAAACATGACAGGATTTAGGACCCTGTAATAGAAGTTTACCAAACATAGCAGGATTTAGGACCCTGTAATAGTAGTTTACCAAACAAGGCAGGATTTAGGACCCTGGGGATGAATAAGGATTTTTTTGAGGCGTCCTCGCTGTGTCCCGCCAATTTGACAGCGACAAAGGAGCAAAGACGTCCTCAATGCAATGTAGCGTCCTCGCTACGAGCTAGCAGCTAATGTCCCTCCACAATGCAGCTTACAAGTCAATAATTCTCGCCTCAATGGCGGCAAATAAAATGTTTGTTTTTTTACATGTAGCATTATCACTGGAGGACTTAAAGACAAGGAAAGATTAAACATGTGACACTACACGCTGTAGGAGGATACACAAAAGCATAAAAGCATAGCTAACCGCTAAGCTACTACTACCTTGTACATATGTAATATGTACAACGTGTCTGTTACTACATTATATATATACTTGCAGTGTGTATATTGTACATATTACATATTGTTATGAAGGTGTCTGTTACTACATTATATATATACTTGCAGTGTGTATATTGTACATATTACATATTGTTATGAAGGTGTCTGTTACTACATTATATATACACTTGTAGTTTGTATATTGTACATATTACATATTGTTATGAAGGTGTCTGTTACTACATTATATATATACTTGCAGTGTGTATATTGTACATATTACATATGGTTATGAAGGTGTCTGTTACAACATTATATATATACTTGCCGTGTGTATATTGTACATATTGCATATTGTTATGAAGGTGTCTGTTACTACATTATATATACACTTGTAGTTTGCATATTGTACATATTACATATTGTTATGAAGGTGTCTTTTACTACATTATATATATATACTTGCAGTGTGTATATTGTACATATTACATATGGTTATGAAGGTGTCTGTTACTACATTATATATATACTTGCAGTGTGTATATTGTACAAATTACATATTGTTATGAAGGTGTCTGTTACTACATTATATATATATACTTGCAGTGTGTATATTGTACATATTACATATTGTTATGAAGGTGTCTGTTACTACATTATATATATATACTTGCAGTGTGTATATTGTACATATTACATATTGTTATGAAGGTGTCTGTTACTACATTATATATATACTTGCAGTGTGTATATTGTACATATTACATATGGTTATGAAGGTGTCTGTTACTACATTATATATAAACTTACAGTGTGTATATTGTACATATTACATATGGTTATGAAGGTGTCTGTTACTACATTATATATATACTTGCAGTGTGTATATTGTACATATTACATATGGTTATGAAGGTGTCTGTTACTACATTATATATATACTTGCAGTGTGTATATTGTACATATTACATATGGTTATGAAGGTGTCTGTTACTACCAGAGGTGGGTAGTAACGCGCTACATTTACTCCGTTACATCTACTTGAGTAACTTTTGGGATAAATTGTACTTCTAAGAGTAGTTTTAATGCAACATACTTTTACTTTTACTTGAGTATATGTATAGAGAAGAAATGCTACTTTTACTCCGCTACTTTTATCTACATTCAGCTCGCTACTCGCTACTAATTTTTATCGATCTGTTAATGCACGCTTTGTTTGTTTTGGTTTGTCAGACAGACCTTCATAGTGCCTGTGTTTCAACAAATACAGTCACTGGTGACGTTCACTCCGTTCCACCAATCAGATGCAGTCACTGGTGACGTTGGACCAATCAAACAGAGCCAGTCGGTCACATGACCTGACTTAAACAAGTTGAAAAGCTTATTGGGGTGTTACCATTTAGTGGTCAATTGTACGGAATATGTACTGTACTGTGCAATCTACTAATAAAAGTTCCAATCAATCAATCAAAAATGTGAAGGAAAAAAGACCCTTTTTTTATTTCAACCGTACTTCCCGTCAAAAGCCTAAAGACTGATTGCACAGTTCCTGTCTTCACAATAAAAGTGCCGCTCCATCGCGCTTGCGCTTTCAAAATAAGAGTCTCCGAAAGCCAGCGCAAACAAGCTAGCAAGCTACAGAGTTTGCCGCCAATGTATTTCTTGTAAAGTGTATAAAAACGAATATGGAAGCTGGACAAATAAGATGCCAAAAACCAACCACTTTCATGTGGTATTAGACAGAAAGGAAGACTTTTTTTTCTCTTCCATTCGAAAATGTGGACGTTATCATCACTACTGTCTGATTTCAATCAATGCAAGTCATCAGAATCAGGTAATACACCAACTTATATTCTTGTCTTCATGAAAGAAAGGAATCTATATGTGTTAAACATGCATGTATATTCATTAAAACACCTTTAACATGTAAACAAAAACGGCAAAATAAATAAATATAAATTATATACTGTATATATATATATATATATAAATGTGTGTGTGTGTATATATATATATATATATATATATATATATATATATATATATATATGATATGTGTGTGTATGTTACTCATCAGTTACTCAGTACTTGAGTAGTTTTTTCACAACATACTTTTTACTTTTACTCAAGTAAATATTTGGGTGACTACTCCTTACTTTTACTTGAGTAATAAATCTCTAAAGTAACAGTACTCTTACTTGAGTACAATTTCTGGCTACTCTACCCACCTCTGGTTACTACATTATATATAAACTTACAGTGTGTATACAAAACAATGATGGAGGTGTTTGGATGTTTTAAGAGCACT